>NW_013668661.1:34663-86896 GCF_000517525.1 Limulus polyphemus | reverse complement strand
CAGATCCGACCGATGTACTACCAGACCGATGAAGAGCAAATGTGAGTTCCACCAGTGTAAAGGGGCGATTATAATCATAGAGACAATCAGCCCAAAAGGAAAGAGGCGATCACTCTGGCCGAGACTTGATGGCCAAAAAGGCAGGGGAAGAAACAGAAGTGCTAGAAGCACGAAAAAAGCTGTGGCCGAGAGCCTCAGCAATGCTCTGGACATCAGCAACTTCCTGGCCATACCTCGCAGTGACTTTCCGAATCTTGTCCCATACAGTTTTGGAACTGGTGGTAGAAGAAATGCTAGTAGTGAACTTAATCCAAGGCTCCTTTTGGCTTTGACATTGAACCTGCCGAGCATGGGCTCCCTGATAAACAATGCAGTTAGAAAGAGAAGGATACTGTCGAAAGGTATCCCAGGCCCGTTTTTGAGCTTTCTGTGCCTCCTGGTAGGCAGGACTCCACCATGGACGAGGATACCATGGAAAACGTGTCGAGGTCTTAGGAATAAAATGAGCAGCTGCCTGGACAATACAGTCAGTCACCGCAACCACACAGTCGTCTATTGATGGCAGACAGACGAAGGCAGGATCAAGTTCAGAGAGAGAGGTGAAAGATGGCCAGTTAGCCTGGTGCAGCTTCCACCATGGCACTAGGGTCGGGTGGCATCGACCATGGCCAACCTCCCTCATAATGATAGGAAAATGATCACTGCCCCATGGGTCACTGTCAATCATCCAAGAAAGGCGAGTGAAAAGTGAAGGGGAGCAAATCGAGAGATCAATGGCAGTAAAAGACTGACTAGGTGCATGAAAATGAGTATATGTTCCAGTATTGAAGAAAGAAAGGTTGTGATCTGAGAGCATACGCTCTATGGAACGACCCCTCCCATCAATATCAGTACCACCCCAGAGGAGATTGTGTTCATTAAAGCCTCCCAGAAGTAAAAATGGAGATGGCAAGTGGTCAATGAGAGCATCAAGGTCCAAATGATCATAAGTCTCCCCAGGAGAAAGGTAGATAGAACAAACAGTGATGGTACAACCCAAGGAAACACGGATGGCTACAGCCTCCAAGGGTGTATAGAGTGACACAGATAAGGAGGGCACATGCTGGTCGACCAGCAATGCTACCCCTCCGTGCACCTGTCCATCACACAACCTGTCACTCCGGTACAAAGAAAACTGCCGAAAAGTGACTGTATCGGCAGGTTTCAGAAATGTTTCCTGTAAGGAGAGACACACGGGATGATAGGAGTCAATCAAGGCCTTAATGTCATCGAGAGTAGAACAAAAACCTCGACAGTTCCACTGTATCAAAGTGGCCATTTTTATGTAGGTTTAGGAGAACAGGGTGGAGAACCCTTTGTTTTATGACAACGCCATTTTTCTTTACTAGTCGGAGGTTGATCGACCTCCATGGATCCTGCCCTTGATTGAGTGGGCAGATCTCTGTCATCAGAGTGAAAATCCAATGACTGAGGATGTGATCAAATGATCGTCCTGCATTTAGAGGCCAAAGAAGGACCCACACTGACACCAGAGGCTTGTGCCCGAGGAGGTTGACCCAGGCAGTCACCGGAAGGAATAGTGGGGACAGAGATTGGAGTAGACATAGAACTATCAACTCTATTATCCATGGAGGGTAGAAGACCTCTCACATGGCATGAAAAAGACTCCGATGGAGGCACGGAAAGGTCTGTCTGCACTCCCACTGTGGCAGTGGAGCATAGTGCAGTGGCATATGTTTGAGATGTAGTAGGGGACAATACCTTCTGAGCCTCTGGATAAGAAATGTTGTGAACAGTCTTCAAACGCTGTACCTCTCTCTCCTCCACCCACTTAGAGCAAGACCAAAAGTAAGAGGGGTGGGAACCACTACAATTAACACAGTGAAGGTCCAGTTTGCATTCATAGGCATCATGGTCCTTGCCACCACACTGAGCACACATCACACAGAACCACGACAAGATGTCTTTAAATGACCGAACTGCTGGCACTGAAAACATCAGAGAGGGTTGGGAATATAGGGCCGTACCTTACAGTTCAAATAACCCTCCTTAACAGCGGCAGGTAGACGTGGTAATGAAAATGTCAAAATCAGAACTGAGGTCGGCGCCATAATATCATCTTGACGACTGGAGATCCTTCGAACTGCTGAAACTCCTTGGTTGGAGAAACCAGCAAGGATCTCTGACTCGGGGATAGACTTCAAGTCCCTCTCAACAATAACTCCTCGTGACTAATTCAAGGAAGCATGGGGAGTAATCTCAATGTATATCCCCAATGGCCTTTGAATTCAAGAGGAGTTCACTGTGCTTAGCTGTGGATGTTTCAACCAAGATGTCTCCAGAACGGAGCTCCTTAACTGACTTTGAAGAGCCAGCAAGCCCTTCTGAATAAAAAAGGGAGACATTTGTCCTAAAGATTTAACGGATAGTGAATGCAAGATCAGAAAGCGAGGTAGAGGTCCATCTTGTGGTGGAGACTGCTGTTCAGAGTCTTCTAGGCATGGTCGTTTACCAATAAGCAGAGTTTTTACTATTTTTTTATTTGGCTTGGGGGATCCATAATTAAGGAGAAAGATTCAGTGCCCACTGACCCCACCCGCCATGGAGTCCTACGAGGGAACAGAATAAAATGTCAAACAAGGACACTGCAGCAATGCCAGGGTTTCGTGAGCACTATACCCAAGCACCAACATCAGACACAATGTCCACAACACCCTTTGAGAATGCCCAACACTGGTACTCAGTTGACCCTAGCCTGAGTGGACCAGCCAATTGACCCTGGGGAGGCCACTCCAAGGCCACCCGTCTACAGAAATTCAAGGCCATAGTGGTGTGTTGCAGTGCCCCAGACACTACTCAACCACCAGGATCCTCTCCTCTCCTTCACGGGTTGCCACTCATGGCAAACAAGTGGGTGGATGTTTAGATCCCAGAGGAAGTAACTGAAAATAGAAAACCTTCCCTGGGAGGTCCCCTCACCACGTACAGGAATCCACTTCGAGGGGTACTTCAAGGAGCAACTTACAATAACTTTACTACAGATTACAGAAGTTTATGCTTACTTCTAAGAACAGCACTCTAATAATTTTAATACAGATTAAAGCACCTTATGCTCACTTCAGGGAGCAGCAAACTCCCTAGTAAGTTTATAATAGTAAGTGAACTTTTGAAAAAACAATTACTAAAATATATTGACCACGTTAATAAAAGTTGTAGAACAGTAGCAACATTACAGGGGGCAAGGAGGGCATTTACCCACCAATTTTTTCTTGCCTCCCCAAATTTCATCCTATATACATAGAGCAAATGTAATATGTATAACAAAAAACATGTTCACAGATGCACAAATGTTTTATGGGATGTTTTTTCTTATATGCTAGAAATCAGCCAGATATATCCTACAATAATAGGTATTCCCTTTAACCCTACATTTTTATGGTACTTCTGCACTAAATAATTATTTATTTAATTAAATAATGCTTGAAAGAACACAGCACAATAACATGCAAAAAGCAGAATGTCTCATAACTGTCACAATTTTTCTGGTGTTGTAGCTATGCCACAAATGTCATTAGAAACTAAGCAAAGCTGGTCGATATGTTTCCTGTGGAAACAAAAGTAAAACCAAAACTAAACATTGTATGTTGAGAAAAAAAAGAAAGTAGAATAATATGCCATTTCAAAGGCAGAACTCTTGTTTTTCTATTGGTTATACATAACAATAGGATTAAAAATCAGAGAAAACAATTGGCAAGTTCTAAAAGGAAGGACTGAGAGGTGGGTATGGCAAGAGGGGTCTGATTTTCTATTTGATAGCTTTGAAACTAATTAAGATGGAAGGCCATATATATATATATATTACACTTTCCCTGAGTGATGACAATATTATACTGCTCCCCAAAAAGGGTTAAAAAGAGACCTAGGCCTACATTTCTTAAAACATTGATAAATAAGGTCTTCATACTGGTTTTGCGGTAAGCAATTGTGACAAGCACAGGCTCGTAGTGTACCAAGCTATCTTCTGCACTTTTACTTTGTGTCTCAGTACTTGTTACAAGGTTATTTTTCAAGTTTCTTGCTCAAGAGGTCATGGGTATCTTTAAATTATGCATTTTACTGTTGTTAATTATTACATGAAGCTGGTGTTCCACAAACACATGTAGACACATAAAGTCTTACTATTGAGAAAATGGATATCAGAAAATTTTGCAAAACCACAGGATTCCCAGAAGATGAATCTATCAAGGAGACAGGTGGACCAAGCAAGAAGCGCCAAATGACTAAAGATGAAATAGTCATACCTGAAGAGCCAACAGAGGATAGATTATTGAACCAAAGCAACAGTGTGGATACTTCTGATCAAGAACATGAAGATATATTGGGCAAACCTGCTAGCACTGGAGAAATACAGGAGCTGAGCATCAGCAGTGGAAAATCAACTCTGCCTAGACCACTCTTGAATTAGGTGGTCCACCTGACATATCTCAAACGCCTGACAATGAACCAATTCAACCTGGTCTTAATGAGCCCTTCTGCTTTCCAAAGACTCATAGACGAAAATTCGTACCTAAATGGTATAAAGCATATCCTTGACTTTAATATTCAAATTCTAATGAGAAAGTTTATCGTTTTATTTGTTTTTATTTTACTACAGGTGCTAAATATCAAGATGAGCAAGCTTAGGTGTCTGAAGGGTTCAATACATGGAAAAAGTGCATGGGTGAATCTCCAAAAAATAATAAACTTCTCAAACACAAGCAGTCTGATACACATTTCAACAATGCATGCAAATATAATGTTTATTTAGAATCAAAGCTTTCTGAAAGCTCGCCAGCTGATTGTGGAAAACATAGAGAATAGATCAAAATACGTGCAAATATATTGAGGCTTACAGCTGACTAAAACATAGCTCAGAGGGGTCATCATGAAAGAGACATAGCTGAAAATAAAGGAAACTTTTTGGAAATATTAAACTTCTTAAAGATGTTACCCAGATCTTAAATGAACAATTGTGTGAAGGACCTAAAAATGCCAAATATACTTACCACAGTATACAAGATGTGATTTTGGATATCCTCAGTGATATAATTTTGGACAAAATAAAAGAAGAAATAAGATAAGCTCAGTACTTATCAATCTTATTTGATGAGACTAAAGACCTATCCAAAAAAAAAAGCAGAGGAGTTTGGTACTTTAATGATTCAGAAGTTCCTGAAGAATTTCTTGGTTTTAAAGTCACTTATGAACTCGATGCAAAATTGTTGCCCAAATATTTTCTGAAAGAGTTAAAGGACATCAGACTTGATGTCACAAACCTGTCACTGCCATTTAAGCGGGTCAACAGGAAATTAAACAAATCATACCTCAAGCCATCTATATTCACTGTTTTGCTTATCATCTTAATTTGGTCATCGTAGAAAGTGTTAAATCAGTTACCCCTGTGGCTGACTTTTTCTCAATGCTTCAGACTTGTTACAATTTTTTTAAGTGGTCCTAATGTTCACACACAATGGATTGCTTTCCAAATAAGAAAATATATGCACCCAAATGAAAAGCCAGTAGAATTCCAAACAAAGTTGGAAACTTGATGGGCTTGCCAGATGTGTGCTTTATGTGAAATTGTAGCACAGTTTGACTGTTTTATTAAATTTCTACAGCATGTTGACATAAGTGACAGCAATCGAGACCATGCATTAAATGCTGATCCATTTTGGTGCAACTTGACCAGACATTCCTATACTGTATGTTGTTTATGAATGACATCTCACATGAAGCAAAAGGAGCATCAGATATGCTGCAAAGTTCCAAGTTAGATAACTGGAAAGCAGCAGATTTCATTGAGAGTCTTATAGCAGAGTTGCAAACTACAGGTGAGATAAGGAAACTGCACATTATTTTCAATGTTCTTATGATATTATTAACAGAAATGACCTAAATGCCATCAAACATGGGTGACTTTGTAGTTCTAACCATACTTTGGAAGCAGGATGCCATAACAGATTGATCTGATATTAAATGAGCCATTTTGTTTCCAGCCATTGATAGTTTTCTTGGAGAACTAAAGAAACGATTCAGTGGGGAAAATTTCCTAATGCTCTGCTCCTTTACAGCAATTGAGCCCAAATCTGAAAAAAATTCCTCGATTTTGAGACTAATAAACATCTTGCAGTCCATTATACATGGAATCTTGAAGACCTACAAATGGAAATGAAGCAAGCTAAGAGAATGAACGAGTGTTCATATGAAACGTTTGGAACAGTCGAGGAATTTGCAGAACATCTCAAACCCCTATCTATGGTTTTCACTGAACTTTACAAGTTTATAAAAATAGCAATAACTCTCCCAGCTAGCATGGCTGGCTATGAATGAGCTTCAGCAAACTAAAACTGATCAAAAGTCACCTTAGAACCAATATGGCAGATAAGAGACTGAAGATTCTAACAGTAATTAGCATGCACAGAGACTGTACTCTTTCCATTGATCTTGATGTTGTTGACAGGTTTGTTACTAAGTTTCTAAATACAAGGTTAATGCTTGCTTAAAATCGAACAGGAGAATTGCTTTGGTTGATGTCTTGGTAAGTTCATGCTTTTGTCAATTGATCATCAATCTGTTTTTAAAGTGACTTGTTATTCCCCCACCCACCAAACAAAAATTGCTAGATATGCTACAATGGTCGAAAACCTTCTGAGTACTATAGAGTTTCAAAACTCAATACAAAGTACTTTTTAAAACCCAATATTGGCTGAATGTAATTTAGCATGCTAAAATTTGGTGGAAATAATGAGTCATTTTAAAATTACATGTGAGTATAAGATGTCTTGTTTTGCCCCCCAAAAGTTCCTATTCAATAGGAGCGGGATCCTAACACGACTATTAGAAGTGACTTATTATAAGTTAAAAAAAACATTAAAGTCTGCTATAAATAGTAGCATCTCACAATAATACAATATGAGGCAACACTTTTAACAAGTCTACTATAAGGGCAATACCCTAAGAAAGTTCATTACTAATGGGGTGCCTTATATACACAAGGAAACTAGAAGTGGAATAGCTACCCAAGTAAGGATATTATATACTATAAAATAGTTTAAACTCACCTGATACATTGTAATGATACCATTAGGTTTATTAGGTGGGGCCCATGAAATTTCTATGCTACTATTTGTCCTCGATACCAGTTTAATCTGTGTAGGAGGTCCAGGCACTGAAATATATAAAGATGAATTAAGATATGATCATGCATTAAAAAAGTCAAAAGACTTCATATTCTTACATGAGTGCAAAACCTTCTGGTTTATAAAACCAAAAAAAGATACAGAGAAACCGGAAGTGAAATAAAGTAAACAAAACCAATTGATGATCGTATACAAAATATCTAACAAATTGATAAAAGTTGCTCATGAACTACAAATGGTTGAGTACATTACATTTAAATTACTTTTAATATGCAAATCAGCAAGTCACTTAAAAACCATAGCTGATGTAAAGTTGCTATGGAGCAGCATGTATCTGATTTTCATTTTAATATTGTCTAGCATTTCATAGATAGTGTAATGCCATCTAAAATTGATTGCTATGTCAAGACGTAGAGCCATAAAACAAAATATGGTTAGACAAAGAGACATAGACTGTAAACGACATGACGAAGCTCCAAAATTATTTTATTATAACATACTGAACTTCTAAATAACAAAATATACAAACTATTTGATGAATTATATGAAAATATCCAAACAATTTGATGAATTTCAAGAAAAACTTTCAAACTGAAGATGAATAGATAATATTCTGTACAGAAAACAATGTAATATAATACATCATTTGGTAGACTTTGTTAACTTTGGCTTTTTATTGGTTATAAATAATATAGTATAAAAGGTCAAAAAGAAACTACTGGCAATTTGTGAAAGACAGGTGGACATGACAAATGAGTCTGATTTTCTAGTTTATGACTCTGTAAACAAATAAGATGGAAGTTTATAAAATTATGCTCTGCCTTAGTGATATATATATATATATATATTATAATGAGTAATTTGTGTTAATTTCCATACTTCTGAGTAGAGTAGAGGGAAGACCTTGAGAACAAATGTCACAATTATCATACTAGGGGAGATTGAGGATTTTTAAAAATATTTCTTAATAAAAATAAGAACTTAAAACCTACATAATATTAAAACGTGATTTATTAACTATGTTTTAATGCAAAGTTCATTTATATACAATGACAATAAAGTAGTTTAATTACAAATTGAATGTAACTTTTTTTGTAGTTAAGCACAAAGCTACTCAAAGGGCTATCTGTGCTCTGCCCGCCACGGGTATTGAAATTCGGTTTCTAGCATTGTAAGTCCGCGGACATACCGCTGTGCCACTGGGGGTTTGAATGTAACTCTATACATTTGTGACATACACACTTTGACCTATGTGTAGTGATAGATTTAATGAACTATATACAAAATATAATCATTTAACTAACACAAAATACCTGAACATTTTTTTTGATTAAGTAGATAAACCAAGGTTAAAAAACTTGTTAAAAGGGAAAAAATACAAATATAAGTACTTTGCAGGGCATTTTTTTGTAAGTGCTAGATCTTCCAACCATTGTTTGGAAAGAAAACTTCTACATAAATAATTCACACCCAGAAGTTGCTTATACCAAAAATATATAGTAAGGATAATTCAGTTTTTATCTACTTACAGCTCTCCTCAGTAAGAACAGTAACAGTTTCACTCCAGTAACCCCAGCCAACTCTGGTAGATGCTTGAGTCTTTATAAAAGGAAACAACAAAAAATAAAAACTGAAATCAAGGAAAGTTCTGTAATTTTCATCAGTTACAATAATAAAATTATGTTTGAGTAAATTATATTCTACACAGGCCAAAATTATTGTTCTTGCTGGCTCTTGATGTAACTATTAATACTATAAATTTTTCAATGTTTTCTACATTATAATTTTTTTCTACAATTATATACAACTTTTTTTCTTGAAATTATGTTCAGGAATTATTTTTCTAGTTTTGTAGAACTTTTTTGAAGACATTTATAATAAAATTTCTCATTGTTTAAATGCTTTTTTTCTAAGGTTATATTCTAATTTCTTTAAGAAGATATAAGGATTTCTTTATTTTCAAGATTTCATTTAAAATCTTAGGATTAAAACAGATATTAGGAGAAAACCAAAGAAAAATCAGTTTCTACAAAGACTTAATTATCAGAGCAATAAAAATTAAAATTTTCTTAAACTGAAAATATATTTCTGATAGATACTTATCTCTTCTCACAAAAAGCTTTCTCTACTTATACTGTCCTTTGTTGGTGCAAATTTTCACTCAACACTAGCCTTGATACTCCTATTTACCCTCACATATGTTAACATGAGATATCTATATATTAACAGGCAAATGTTTATGCAGCAACCCACCACCAATAGGAGTGTGATACTACCCCTATCGAAACGAGCATCCTCTCTAATCTTGCAGCTGTTAACCACTTCGAGATTGGTCAGATCACAACAAACCACACAAGAAGTTGGAAGGATGGATAGGAAATATGAGAGAGTTTAGTATCTATTGGAAATACATTTTCAGTTTAAGAAAATGTTAACTTCCAATACAATATCTTACCTCTTCTCACAAAAACCTAAAATCTTACATTGAACAGGTGGAGGGCTGTTGAGAAGATGATTCCCCTTTAAGAATTGGCCAAAGGAAAACCATGGGGTGTAAAAAGGAACTAAAAACAACACACCCATGGTAGACCATGCCACTTCTGAGCCAAGTTTACTCTTTGACCATTAGTAATGTGTCAACTAATGGGCAGAAACAATGGAGGGACCCCAAGAAAAGTTACAGAAATAATGGGACCCCCCCATTAGTGTAGAGTGGCTGAGGCATAACAGACCATAAATAGGAATTTGACCTTGACCAACCCATGGCAAAATCTGGAATTGTACATCAGTTCTGTGGTAGCGACCTCTATCTTTTACCTCAAGAACAGGTACTGACAGGGAAGAGAAGCTCCCATACCGATAACTCACCACCACAGGCACACACCTCTAACACAACTAACACCAGATATACCAGGAACCTATGTCCAGCAGATGGTAGAAAGTGGGAGGGCACAAGTGAGTGTACATCTACAGTCTAAAACCTGGTGGCTTTGGGAATGTTTCATCCAGTCTGTGGTAGAAAGAGGGTAACCAACTTTACATATCCAGGAATTCATGTGTATCATCCACCTACAACCAACACCAGGTCCACCAGGAATTGACATCCAGCAGATGGTAGGAAGAGGGATGGCAATATGGGATATATCTCCAGTCCAAAACCTGGCAGTATAGGGAATTTATCATCCAGTCCATGGTAGGAAGAGAGTAACCATCCAAACACATGTGAGGACTTACATGGCTGGTCTGGCTCAAACAAACACCCGATCCCCAGGAACTGGCAGACGGTATGAAGGAGGGTGCCTCAGCCAGAGGGGCAAATTACAATATATATATATGATGGAATGCTACAACCAATACCTGGTGGCATCTGGAATTATACATCAAGACCACGGTAGGAAAAGCATCACACCATCTACACCAGCAGAATGCCACCACCCTACTCTCAACTGATTGGTATTGTGCACACTCAGGAGGATAAGCCTCCATGATCCACCACCCCAGTGGCTAAGAACTGGTAAGTGGCAAGGATTCCCATACTCCACTAGAAGAAGTAGGGAATGAATTAATGCAATGGGTGTCCATGATACCCCATCTTGAAAAGCAGAATAAACACACTGATGGAGTGCATCATCAAACACCTGGCAGTATCTAGAATTATGCATCAGGTCCATGGTAGGATAAGTGTAAAATACCATAGATCATCAGAGATGGGCAGTGACCCAAATTTGCTTTACTCATGTTAGTCCATGAGTGTATGGTTCAGGATGAACATATCTATGAAGCAAACAACTGTGAGGTATACCTACAAGCAGTCCTGCCAAACACCCCATCTCAACGGTGGGCATAATATGACCTGGATATGTGTTATGACATGGTATTTTGATAGCAGAGAGAACATGTTGACAAAGTTGATAATTCAACACCTGGTAGCATCTGGAATTGTACATCAGGTCCGTGGTAGGAAGAACCTCAAAGTCACAGTCGTCTGGCATGATATATGCTCACAGGTCATAAAGTGCAGACTTAAGATTAAGTATACCTGGTCAGACAACACTCGTCACAGAGCAGGATCCAAACATGAAAGAAAGGACCCTGCAAACAAAAGGACTGGAATACTTACCACCCACAGAAAAACAGTTATAGCACTGATGATGTCCTCCAAGGGAAGATGGAAATGTGCTGTCAGGGACAAGGTAAGGTGACAAATTGGATGGCAAGAAAATATGAAAAAGGCAACAATTATCAAGAGAAAGCAAAAAAATGCCAGGCAAACCATTAGAGAGCCCTGAACAGTCATAGGAAATGGGTAGGATTGAAATGGTCATAAAGGTGGGAAATGAAGGGAAGGGAAATGAGTGTGAAGGTAGAACTACCTTCTCAAGTAGCCAAAGTCTTGGGCATAAAGGAACAATCAGGAAAGAGGAGAACAAAGGAAGTATGAAACAAAATATGATGAACAATAATCATGAACACAAAAGAACGATGATGTCTGCATGTCAACAAGAGCAGGAACAGGGACTTCAAGGAAAGGATGGGGAAAAGCATGGAGGACCACATTGAGGAGCCACTTAGGAAGTAGGATGGGAAAAGTGGAAAGAACAAAATAACAAGACTGGCAACTGGAAAACACAAGCAGATTTGATAAACCAAAACATGGTAGAGAATGCTGCCCACAACAGAGGAAACTGAAAGGCCCCATTCAAAAAGCCATAAGCAAAAAGGACAGTATGTGAGGAACAGTAGTATGGGAAGGACTATAGCCCATATGCACAGATCAACAGCAGTACCTATACCACTTATATTGGTAAACTGCCATGGAAGAAGTATGAACAGGATGGGAAATGAAGAAAGTTATCAGCAAAAGTCTGGATCTTCAGGTGAGGAACCAGAAAAAACCTACATATGGAGCTGAAGGAGAAGTAGCAGAGACAAAGTAAGAGAAAAGGGGAGGCAACACCAAAAACTGGCACTGCAGTGGAAACAATGTATAAGCTGGCCAATATAGCCACCAGCAGAACATTACATGGAGTGGTCTGAAATATGGCAAAGACACATGGGAGGAGATGCATATAAGTACCAATCTGTCCAAACCTGACTGAGAGCATCGACTGCTCCCACCAGAGGATGAGGAATAGGAGACCAAAATCAGGGAAGTTGTGTATTGAGCAGAAAGGCAAAAGCATCCAAATCTAAGACACCCCACTCCCAAAAAACGTGAGGATCTGAAGACCATTCCATAGGGTGAATTTTGTCGTGATGGGATAACCAATCTGCAAAGAGAATCAAGGCATCCAGAATATGACACGCCAACGAAGTGATATGATGGCAGTGGGCCCAATACAGAAGAGCCAATGTGTGAAAAGAGAAGTCTGTCACCTAAGTGCCTCTTGCCTGGTGATGTAAGAGACTATTGTTGAATTGTCAGAGTGGATTATCACCAACCAGCTTCAAAGAGCCCATCAGAAGTGAAGTAAAGCCCGAAGAACAGCAAGAAGTTCCAAGAGATTGATATTGAGAGAGGACTCAGAAAGAGACCATCTCCTTGAAATTTCCTGAGTGTCGAGACATGTCCCCCTCCTAACCAGAAAGAGAAGCATCCATAAAGGGAGACATTCCAGATGAGGAGGAGGTAGAGAAACACCTATTAGTTCCAATCCAACCACCAGTCTGTAAGGGAGGGTAAGGGTAAGAGGGCATCTAAGGGATCTTGAACAAGGCTCCATTTGTCCATCAAAACCCACTGACAATGATGCATGTGGGTGCAACCAAGAAGAATGAGAGTTTTGAGAGAAGCCCATGTCTCCAAAAGAGAGAGAAAACTCTCTCACATAGTAGGAGAAAGAGAGGATGAAATGCTGCATATGAGATGTTCCATAGCTCTCGACTGAAGTTGAGCAGGTGTTTCTGAAAGAGAAGGGAGTTACAAAACACCCCAAGATGAATCAAATATTGTGTGGGTGTGAGAGAAAACTTTTACACTTGGACAAGCCAACCCACCCTGACAATTTCCTGGAGAATAAACTGAGTATGTGGGAATTAGTCATCTTGTGAGGAGCCAAGAAGCAGCCAGATGTCCCATAGAATGAATCAGGTGGACAAAAGCCCAGACCACTTGACAGAATACATAGGAAGCTGAGGCAAGTCTGAACAGAAGTGCTTGAAACTAAAACATACACCCATGATAAACAAAGTGATACTGTCTGGATGCAGAGGAGATGGGGATATGAAGATATACGTTCAACACCTCGACCTTCTTCACCCATGAACCTGTAGTGAAAACTCAATGAAGAGCTAAGTACCACTACATGGCGAACGTGAGAATTGACATGGAAGCAGTTTAAAGACGATAAAATGATGATAGTGCACCAATTCCCTGAGAGTTTGAGAACAATAAACAGAAGAGAATAAAATCCTGTCGTGGATGAGATGGATCTCCTCATTTGATGGCACCCTTATGGAGTAAGTCCTGAACCACCTCCTAAAGATGCTGGCAAGAAACAGGATCCGGAGTAGAAGGGAAGGAGACAGGAGTGTGAGAAAATGGGATTGATGAATTAAAGTAAAAGAACAGACTTACTGAAACGACTTTCAGAGCCCATGGATCGACTGCCAAGGGCTTTGAAACGTGAGCAGATTGAAGGAGTCCAGCTCCCACTGGCTCTGACGATTACTGGAAAAGGTAAAAGAAATATTATAATCTGATCTCCACAAAGGAAGAAGCAACACCAAATGCTGTGAGCCCTATTGAGGGAAGTTAGAACGTTGATACGCAAAAGCATGATAATCCAGAGTACGTGTGGTTGAGGCATACAAACCCTCAAATGCAAATGCTCTCCAAAATGACTCGCATGAGCACCAATACCCAGGGAAGGAGGAAATACTAAATAATGACCCAAAGGCTTGTCTTCGAGAAGGGTAGGGTGGAACTATAAGAAACTGAAGATAAGGATAAAACATAACATACCTGAATAATCAATTCCACAAAAGGGGAAGGAGTTCTGAACAAGAACCCTGAAATGACATGCAACTGAGAAGCAAATTCAGGAGGAGGAAAAAGGCTGTCCAAATCCACTTCTTCTCAATCACTGAAACCCTGAGCAGGTATGATAGGACAATCATCAGTTTGTTATGAGTGTTACATGAAATTGGTCAACTCCAGACTGACCTAGAGCCGTCACTGCACGGGCCGAGAATCATAGTTCTGATCCATTGGACATCGTCAGTAATTCTGACGCAGCAGTAACAGCAGTTGTAGTCGTGACCACCTGAAACTGCGAGTGCATAACTCTTGAAATCCAAAGAGGAGAAAAGATAAATAAAATAATTCATAACTGTTCATGAAAGAAAATGAAAACAGTAAGTAACAATGTTACTGAAGTAGAAAAATTAACAAAGTAAAAATTTTTGGATAAGTTAATGAAACCACGTGTGAAAACACGTCTATTCAATAAGACTGCCAATCGAGAATAATTAACAGCTGCAAGATTAGGGAGGGCACTAGTTACGATAGGGGTGGTGTTGCACTCCTATTGGTGTAGAGATCCTACATAATTATTTGCATGTTAGTATGAAGATATTTCATGTTAACATATGCGAGGGTAAGTGGGAGTATCAAGGCTAGTGGCGAGTGAAAATTTGCACCGATAGACGGCAGTATAAGTGGAGAAAGCTTTTTATGAGAGAAAGCAACATATTGTATCGAAAATAAATATAATCTTGGCAAATGATTATTTTATGTAAAATGACTGAATTGTGAACTGGATGTTTTTACATATAGCAATATATATCTGGCATAAAATTTTCACATTTCAATGATAACAATACCATATGCTTTTCTTTATGTTCATTCTATACATAAATTTCACTTTAATGCAGTATTATGACAATATTTATCTTTTATTTTATTTTTTTATCTACCTTGATAAAATATTGGGTATATGGTAGCAAATTTTGCAGCTGATAAATTTTGCTGGCACCAGTATCATTATCATTTTGAACCATGCTGTTGATCAAGAGAAATCTTGTGTCATAAGATTGGTTTTCTGCAGTCGAGTACGATAAATTATATTGTAGAATCACGCCATATGCTGGGTTAGGTGGTTTTATTCTCAGTGTCATATGTCGATCGCTTTTTTCAACAAGTAACAATGATGGTGCTGGTGGTACTGAAAAACAATAATGGTGTCATAATTTATATTTTAGAATGTAAATTTCAGCTATAATAAGGTGACAGAACAATAATAAATTAAAGCATAACACATAGCACAGAAAGCTGATGCTACAAAGCTCTAAGAAGGTGATACAACAATAATAAATTAGAATGTAACATGCAGCACAGAAAGGTGATTTCATTGTTAAAAACATGGAAACAAGAACAAAGTTCTAACAAGGTAATAGCTCTATAATAAATTAAGGTGTACTCAAAATGAGTTAAAGCACTTTTCAACTAATACAATAACCGTTATAATTTATTTCTTAACAGTATGTTGATTTTGTAAAACATTTGGGAGTAGCTTATACATCCTAAAAATACCACATTACTTAACACATCAGTAAAACAATGGTAATTTGGGAGAACATGTACATTTTCACTTCGTACAATAATTACATGCAAATATAATGACATAAGTGTGAATTTATGTACACCATGGTTTGTATGAATGGCTTACATATCAGTTAGTTATTATTTTGGCTCCTTGGTAAAGATCATGATGTGCATGTGTAACTCACAAAACATGAGCTTGAATAAAATTGACTGTGTTTCTTACTACCAATGTCAACCTGACTATATTTTAAGTTTAGTAACTTCTGTAAATTGATACTAATATATGTATATAGGATACTAGTGACTTTTATTCCATGTAAAAAACTTGAGAGCTTACTGTCAAAATTCGTTCCAAGGTATACTCAAATTGTGGCATTAACCCACAAATACTAACTTTTGTCACCTATTTCCTTTTGATATAGTAAAAGAATATTGCTGGCTTTTATTTGTAAAATCCCCATAAAATAGCTGGAGACAGAGGCTTTTGAGTAGTTTGAACGTAGGTTTATTTGTAGTTTATGGGTGGCCAGAATAATTTATTAAAATCATTTTATGTTATTTGGATGCTTTGTTGGCAATGAAGTTAATTATGAAAAAACATTTACCATCTGGCAAGATTAATTTTGATGTATGTAACTTTGACAATACTGGTTTGCATTTTAAACTATGTGGTCAAAGCATTAACTTTGAAGCATTTCATATATTTTTAAATGATTTCTGTATTTTGAAGAAATAAAGGAATATGTGCAATACTGTTGAGCTGTAATTCTAATTAGACATTTCTTGGGGTATTCGGCATGGTAGCATGCATGTTGAGGTTTAATTTTCCTGCATATTATTTAATTTTTGTATTAAATTTCTGATTGAGTTTATAAAATATGTTTTGCTTAAAATGTTTGACTTTTTTTTTGTTCTTAATTCATAATTTACCAAAAACCACAATGCTCTCTGAACCTAGTATATTTCACCCCAACTTCACCATCTCATTTATTTTGAGATTCCCTTACTTACTACCAATATCTAAGCACTTGGCTAATTTTTTTAATATATAACATATATATATTTTTTTTTCTTAATATATAATATATTACAGCTTTTTGACAACATTATGATTTTTGTAATAATTCATACATAGGAGAACTGTGAAAAACATATTTAAATAACATAGTTCTAGCATGCAAGAAGAATATCAATCTTTTTTTAGATGACATATGAAACTTACCATCATCTGCAGTTTTCTGAAATATTTTGTTTGAGAAAGGTCCAGCACCAACTTTAGTATATCCTCGAACAACAAAAGTATACGTTTCAAAAGGCACAAGTCCTGTTAGACGTGCAGTAGTTCCTACAAAAATAAAAGAAAGAACATTCATTTTGTTTTATAATTATACAAATCCCAATTTATAAATAAAAAAAGGCCTTGTAAACAAGACATAATATCATAAACATGAATAAAACATTGAGACAAGATACCTAAACTCATATAAATAAGAAATTTCTTGTAATTCATTTTTATTAAAATTTTAGCAATTATATTTAACTAACCATATACTTATTTAACTGCACTATTTTAATAAGTAAATATAAAACACTTTTTTCATTTAACTTTACACATATTTATACATGTAAATTTTGGTACATGTGTATATTATGCTTTTCAGACAATCAACATTGATAGCAATAAGCATGTGTCAAAAGTTAAAATTAGTAAGCCTACATATTCTCAGTGAGGAAAAAATATTAAAATAAATAACAGTATATTACATAATTCTATTAGCTAGGTATAATAATAATGTATTCACATGTTTATGGCAGCAATAAACTAAGAATGTGTAAAATTAAGGAAAATGCTGAGAGGTTACATTACTATTACTAGGGATTAAATGTGGGTGGTGCAAAATAGTTTAAGTATCATGAGTAGATGTATGTGTCACATGAGTGAAAACACTGCAGGACTTACATATTACTATTAGGAATCACATCACTGATAATGCTCAAGAGTTAGTATGCTATCAGCATATGAATGGACCTATTAGTGTTACTGTTAAAGATCATGCACCTTCCTAGTTGGCTTTAACTCAGAAGAAAACAATTCTATAACTACATATAAATTTTGATATTCCCAGGGTCAGGTTTTGCAAGGATGTATTATTTACAGTAGGTGTATGTGACTTGTTGGCAATAAATTTAAACTATAAACAAACAGCAACATGGTCTGCTTGTTTTGAAATAATATATTTAAAACAAATTGAACATGTATACAAATGTTTGTTACACTATTCGTTACCACAGTTGTATCTAGAGCTTTAAATAATTGTCTCTTTTTTTTTTGTAAAAGTCCACACAGGCAGGTTCAGTTACTTTAGGACACATTATTCTTCAACAAGACAAATTATTCTTCTCTACTCTTGTTATTACAATACAGTCTGTGATAATTAAAAATTGTCAATATATATTCTTTATAATTAAACTCAGGATCACGCAGTCTATAACTAGAACTCAATAATGATTCTTTTGATGCATATTTATACCCCGACAGTAGTCTAGGGCATTCAATGCAATACTAGATATTCTAATGCAATAATACTCAGTTAAACCATTAAACTGAAACAGCCATGTATATCTAACATCCTGATACATTTTTCATATCACACATTGAAAAAGAAGTCAATTTGTAATGCACTTTGCAAGATATAAAAGAAAACAACCTGACAATAGATTGCTTAATCATCTTAGGATCAAGTAATATAAAGTTGGTAAGTTATATGAGTATGTCTGGCTTAAAATGAAGAAACATTCATTTTTGATCTTTTTTGTCTTCTATAAAGTTTTCAAGGTGATTAGAAAGAGCTCAAACCATATTCCCTACTTTCTACTTTAGTATTACTTCCAAGCAGACTCTGATAACAAAAACATTTTAGTTTAGTGTAAAAGATCAGATAATGAAAATGAAAAAATGATTTTCCATCCCTCTAATATGCAAATTAAATATGTATACATACAATAGATACACATATACATAATATGATCTGAGATTATCATTTTAGGTATTTAATATACATGTAATCAGTTATTCTTTGTTCCTTGCATTAGCCAATTTAGACATAGAAATGACAGACCAACAGTTTGTTTGTGTTATTCTTATAAATGCAATAAAATTAACTGATAAATTTAACAATACAGATACAATATTTGTGATTTCTTTTATAATGTCCTTATTAATAGCAACAAGTTTCTGATGGCTAAAAATGTTAATAAACACATCACAGAAATCTCAATATTTAAAAAAATATATATATATCAAGATTTTTTATATAATAAAGATAAGTCTTCATTTTGGTTAAAATAATGCACAAGTTGAACATTAAATATTTACTTGAAAAATATAAATATAACAAGATGTGAATAACGCATACAATTTAAAAACATTACAGGAAATTATGTAATTAAACTGAATGCTCTCACAGATGTATGCTAGTTGTGTGTTGGGAATACTAAACTATATAAATTATTTTGCATTAAGTGTAAAGAAGTGAAATGGTCTATTAATTGTAACTGGTAAATAATGCAAGACAGATAAATCATACAGCCATCAACATTAATGTTTTATACATCCTAAACAAAACTAAAGAAGCTTTCTTTTACCAAAAAGAAAAAAAAGAAACATTTAGCTTACCATTTGTTTTGGATATTCTTACCACCGAGCTTCGTTTTAGCATCTTCCTTTTTGTTCTAGTTTTGTTTGATCTGAAGTGAGGGACATGCTGAATAGCATATTCATAATTAATAATCTTCCCATTGGACTGGTCACAAGGTACTGGATCCCAGTGAAACTCTAGTACATTTTTATCTACTGTCATAATTCGAACATTCTGAGGAACACCAGATGGTGCTGTGTCCAGAAAAGAAAACTTTTAAATTAAAAAATCATCAGTTTATCAAAACAATGTTAATTTTACATCTTACAGAGTCAATTTCCTAACAAAAACCTTTCATAGGGTTTAGACTAACAATTAAACTATTTTATTTAAAAGATTTCTATTCTTCAGAAGTCTTTCCAAGCTAACAATCAAGAGTGATATTCTTCAGAGGTCTGATCAAGCCACAAGACAAAACACATTTTTTTTTTCTGATGTCTTTTGTAGATACTATTCAAAAACCTTACTCCACTTAGATTTGTTAAATATACTAGTTAAGAATTCAATTCTTCTAAAATCTATTCAAGCAACCAGTTAAAAACCTGATCCCACTAAGATGTGTTTAAGCAACATGTTAAAAATACTATTCTACAATAAGTTCAAGCTGTAATTTACTCTGTTACACAGATTTCCCACAAAGCAGAAGTTGGATTTGCTAACTGGAAGTCTGAAAGATATCAAGTAACAGAGCATTGGTCTGTTATTCTGTGAATTCTAACTGAGTTTGCCTTTAAGAAAGAGTCAAAATATAAAAATGCAAAACTACAATCTTTAATAAAACACAGACAGAGACAACCACAATACACTAAAATGAAAAAAAAGGGCAAATGTTTTGTAATTAGTGTGTTAAACAAGTGAGACAGAGAGATGAAGTGAAACCTTAATGAGCTCTCAACAGTGCAGTGAATCATCTCCTGGTAGATAAAAGAAAAATAAATTACAATATCAAAATAAACCCCAACATGAAAATAAACGAAAAGGTCTCACACAGTAAATTAAAGTAATCTTTAAAATGAAGACAAAGTTAAATGTAGTAATAAAATCTACATTATCTCAGCCCCAGTATTAAGGTTCAGTTAGGTCTACTAAAACGTAAGTTACAGTGGAAAAACCTTGCTTTATATACTAACACAAAAGCCAATAACTAAGCTAGGTTGTTCACAAAATACTCATCACATATATAACCTTCACCCTCTGAAGGTCATATAACCCACTGTGATTCAAGCACAAAGGCCTGGCAGCCACAGGCCATTATCTGATTCCCCAACAGAAAAGACAGCCTTCTACTCTGGGAGGTCATAAACAATCTATCTGCAAGAAAACACAGTTAATTGCAAATTAATGAGCTAGGTCCCAGATAGAAACTGAATAAGGTAAAGTTAGATGTATTTACTTGAGCAACTTTTTGTGTCCAAACTGAACTGAAATTTCAAAGAATTTACAAATTAATTAAGTGGGGTAGCAAACACATGGCACCACCCTCTACCACAATGTTATGAGTTAATAAAACTATCCTTCAGAAATCTGTTTACGATACCAGACATAAACCTATTCCCATTCTCCTAAGATCTTTTCAAGCTACCCATTAAGAAATGTCTCATTAAAAGATATGTTCGAGTTACTACTTAAGAACCCTGCTTTTTGTATTAGTAATTTGTTCAATCTTAAATTTGTGTCCTCTTGTCTTATTATCTCTAGAATACTGCAAAAATGAAATATTATCAATCCCAAGGATAATCTTGCACACTTCAATAAGATGACCAATTATTTTCTCTTAAAAAAGAAGGGTAAGTTAAAGAGATTTAAACCTGTCCCTATACAAAAACTTTTTCTTCCCTGGAATCATAAATCTCTTCCTGGTAAATCAATCTTTTAAAGACATTTTTTGTGTTTTGACTTCACCACTTGTGGTTTACTTCAACAAATGTAGTTTCTAGTTCTTTTTCCAACCAGCCCCACCTGAATTTATTTTTAACAAATTATTAAATTGTTTATCTCTCAATTCATCATATCTCTTGCTATCCTTTGTCATTGTTTTAAAAATTCATTCCATTTTTGAATTAAACTAACTTGTAAATTTTCAATGAATTTTTTTTGTGTGAAAAATCCTTGTTGTAAACATGCTATTTGTAAGGTTATAATTTTCCTATTCTGAAAATCTGTTTCCAATGGGTACTTACCTGCTTTCATAAGATTAGCTATTCTCATTCAGTGTTACCCTCTATATGCAAACTTTTACTTCATGCATGCCACAGGCCTTCTATTCCCCCCCCCCCTCCCCATGGGAATTACTATATTCCAACATGTCTCTCACATAAATCACCATATGTCATCTCTTAACCAATAGCAGCATGATATGCTCATGGGACACTTGTAACTCCCTCTACTGAGCCTTCACTTCAATGTTTGCCAGGTGTGAGCACTCGAGAAGTGGGGAGGAAATGTGAAAGGAGGTAAGTACCTATCAGAAATACATTTTCAGTATAGGAAAATTATAACTCCCAATACAGTACTTACCTCCCCTCACAAGATTAGCTAGAATCCCACATTGAGAAGGAAGAGGGTATGGTGCGAGGGAAAGAAAGAAACATCCTTCAAATCTTGTGTGAGGACTTATGGTGATTGGTTCACTCTAATCCAAAACCTCTTCATAGGGTACCAACATCCACGTGAGGGTAGGATGAGGGGTGAACTGCAATTTCGATGGCTCAACTCTAGTGTTTATGTAAATGGTATCAGGAGGCTACATCATCCAGAAAGGTGATGGTTCAACTCCTGTTGGTGTGGAACTGGTTTGTTTGTTTGTTTATTATGGATTTCATGCAAAGCTACATGAGGGCTATCTGCACTAGCCGTCCCTAATTTAGCAGTGTAAGACTAGAGGGAAGGCAGCTAGTCATCACCACCCACCGCCAACTCTTGGGTTATTCTTTTACCAACAAATAGTGGGATTGACTGCCACATTATAATGCCCCCACGGCTGAAAGGGTGAGCATATTTGGTGTGACAGGGATTCGAAGCCGCGACCCACAGATTGCGAGTCTAGCGCCCTAACCACCTGGTCATGCCAGGGCCATTGGAACTGGTATCAGGAAGCCATGGCAACCAGTAAGATGATGGCTCAACTCCAGTAGTTGTGTAAGTGGCGTCAGGAGGCCATGTTATCCAGTAAGGTGATGGCTCGACTCCAGTAGTTGTGTAAATGGTGTCAGGAGGCCACATCATCCAGTATAGAGATGACTCAAGTCCTCTGGAGGCCACATCACACAGTAAGGCAATGATTTAACTCCTCTGGAGGCCGTGTCTCATCTTTACCAGCAGAACACCACTGCCCTACTCTTGACTGAACCACCCCAGCAGCTTAAAACTGGAAAGTGTTAAAGATTCCCCTACACCACTCAAGGAAAGGAGGGTGACATTGGCAGTGGAGAGTCGAGAGGAACATCATCACCAGAGACAGTGCATTGGATGACCATGAAACCTTATTTTGAAAAGCAGACCATACCAAGTTATTCATCCAAAGCATGGTCTAGAACGGGGATGTTTATGAAGCAAAATATCCTGAGGTTATTCACTGTCAAGCAATCTTGTGGAACACCCCATCTCGACAGTGAGTCAACATGGCTGTACAGTGCAAATTTTGAGTTAAAGAATACCTGGTCAGGCACCACACAGAGCAGGATCCATGTGATAAAAAAGGAGATAAAGGCCCCTGGAAAAAAAATTAATAAAACTTACCAGTTAAGGTCGCACAGAGATCTGGAGAACAGCCACAGGTGGTAGATGAAACCCCAATGAATAGAAAATGCAACAAAATGGGAGATAAACGTACTGGGAGTGGTCCACATGCCAGACTGTAGAATCTCCTCCATTGGACAATGAAGAAAAGAAGCAAGGGGAAAAACGAGATGTCTGATCTGATGGGAGGAAACCTGGAACAAAGTATGGGAGAAAGAAGGTAGGGAACAATAGGCCAAATGAACGAAAAGGTAAACCCAATCAATAAGGGTAGGAGAAGGATTGCCATGGGATAAAGAGTCTGTTGCATGTACCCCAAAAAGTAGCAGAACATGCTACATAACAATGAAGGGCCCTGACTGAGCACAGAAGCCTATACAGTCGAGGGTAAAGATGGGATATAGAAGGAAGGAAAATAAGAGTAAAGGATGAACAACCCTCCCGAGATGCCAAGGTCTTAGGGAGAAAGAAACAATCGGGATAAAGGAGAAGATAGGTAGAATGATAAAGAGTACTTAAAACATCAATGGCAAACAAATCAGACTGTCGACATCCACAGGCTAAGAGAAGAAGGAAATATGTTTTATGGGACAGGTGAAACAAAGAACACAAGGAAAATGGTACAAATGGAGGTAAAGTAAGGGCATGAGAGATCAACGTATCCAGAAGGAACACATGAGCATGGTAATAACAGTGGAAGTAAAAACTCGATAGTATTGGGAAAAACAGAAGGTATGGGATAGAGCTGCCCAATATCTGAAAAGAGACCAAAGACCCACAGTCAAAGAGCCAGGTGAGAAATTCTGCCACAAAAGGCTTGTCAGCAGAAGACATCCTGTTAGCAGACCAATTGGTATATTTCTATGGAAGATGGCCATGTGAAACTAGCTAACAAGGAAACAACTTGACATGTGAAATCGGATTTTCTCACCACGGACCGGATAAAAGCCAGTCTTGAAGACAGAGGATGCGGAGATTGGGATGTAGAATGTGGGTTTGAGGTTGACAAAATAGGGAGAAAGTGGAAGAGGGACAGGTGGTGATAGGAACAGATGTTGTAAACTTTGAAACCAAGGTTGAGATGGACAATAGGGAGCAATCAGGAGGACCCGACAAGGAAGTGGACAAGAGAAATCATCTAATGAAGCAATCAGATGGGAGGGTACCCATAAAGATATTTGTGACAAATCCTAACTGAAAGCATCAACTGCCAAAGCCTGTGAATACAGTACAGGTGACCAAAAGAGGGGCAACTTGGTATTGAGGCCGTGGCAAAAGCATACAAGTAGGGATAACCCCACTGATGGCAATGATCCCTGAAAACGAGTGGATCTAATGTCTACTCCATTGGATATATCTGGTTGGGGCACAAAAGATGATCCAATACTAGACTGAAAGCACCTGGCACATGATATGCTATAAGGCAAATGTGATGTGTGTGGGCCCAGTATAATAGATCCAACATTCTAAAACATAGATCTCTGGACCAGGTGCCCCCTTGGTGGCTGATATATGCCACCACAGCAGAATTGTCTGAATGAACCACCAGCACACAATGCTAGGTGAGAAAAAGGAAGTGATGCAATGCCCAACATACTGCTAGAAGTTTGAGAAGATTGATATGCAAGACGGTTTTGTCCACAGACCAACAGCCCAAAGCTTCCTGGTGATTGACCAATGCCCCCATTCCTGAAGGGATGTGTCCATGAAAAGATGTAGATCTGGATGTGGGGGGGAAGGAAGCAGCATGCCTGCCAATGTATCGGCTTTGTCACACCACCATTGCAGATCATCTTGAAGGGAAGTAGAAAGGGAAATGGGGGTGGAAAGAGAATACCGAGCAAGGTTCCAACATTCGTGAAGCACCCCCTGAAGGGATCTCATATGGGTACGACCATGAGGGACCAGTGCAGTCATGGAGGACCACATTCCCGAAAGCGATAGAACCTTACAAGCAGTAAGTGACTGTGCTGAGAGGGCATGATGAACCTAAAGTTCCATTAAATGAAGATGTAAAGGAGAAGGCAGAGTGTGACTGATATTAGTGTCGAAAAAAGACCTCCAGATGGACTAGATATTGAGTGGGTCAAAGGAATGACTTCTCCAATTTGATCAACCAGCCCACCCAAGCTGCATCAAAAGGAGTTGGTAAGTATGACTGGCCAATTAATGCTCGGAATGAGCCCGAAAAAGCCAGTTGTCCATGTAATAATGAAATCACATCCCCAGAGCATGGCAATGACATGCCAAAGCCCAGACTATGTGACAAAACATATAAGGAGCCAAAGCAAGTCCGAAGGGTAAGGCCCAAAATTGGTAAACCACCTTGAGATGTATAAACTGAAGGTAAGGTCAAGACCAATGTGCTATCAGGATGTGGAGGTAAGTGTTAGAGACATTCATTTTCGTCATTCACAACCCTGTGGAAAACACCTATCTCAGGGTGAGAAAAGTGAACTTGGGGAGTGAGATGAAGCGGTTGAAGTGAGATAAATTGATGACCTGCTGTCAATCCCCGGTTTTCTTGGTGACAACAAAAAGACAGGAATAAAAACCCTGGAAGGATGATGAACTGGTTCGATTGCCTGCTGCAAAAGCAATTCTCAAACAGCTTCTGACAGATGCTGGCTGGCCACGGGATCTCAAGGAAAAGGGAAGGAAACAGGACAAGAAGAAACAGAAGGTGGTGAAAGAAACTGGATAACGAATCCTTCTGACAGAACCCATATCATCTATTGATCGACGACGAAGGGATGCCAGCAAGGAAGAAACTCTAATAGCCAAGCTCTTCCCGGACCCAAACCCACTGGTGGCGATGGGAGGAAGTATCCCAATTAGAAAGAACAGGTAAGGGTTGAGAGGATGAAGGATAGGAAGATATGGCATATGAGGCTCTGAACAAGACAAATGGGCTACAAAAGTCATGAGGGTTGGTTGCTGGTACACCAATGTCACCGAAGGCTTGATAGTTTCCAGGTCTCTATCAAAGACACAACGTCTCAGAAAGATGCAAGACGTAAATCTCTGAGATATGTTGAGGGTAAACTGACCCAATCCAAAACTGCTTCCCGACCTATAAGGTCCCAATAACAAAAAACTATGTATGTAATGCCAGAGCTGAAGAAGAAATGCGGGCTAAAGTGGAGGAGAGAAATGTAAAGGTATCTGCAGAAAACCCCTCAGGATTTCTCTTCAGAGCCTCTGATAGGAGATGTATGGAAGAAAAATACCATAAGAGGCACCTAAGAACAACTGATCTCAAAACGGATTGTATGCATGATGGTAAGAAAGGGTGAACTGATCAGAAGTCCTCAGAGGGCATGGTATGCTGATCCCCTCAATAAATTTTGAGACAAATTTATCTGCATGTACCTGAATATCAGGGAAGGGAGGAAAACTAAAAATGGTTGAGAAGCTTTTTCATGTAACAAGGAAGGACGAGGTGAATAAGAGATAGGGGAAAGTGATAAAACATCACAAACCTGAGACATAAAATCCATAAATACCAAATTAGGCCTAGATGATTCCTCAGGCTGCAAATGTGATGGAACAGCAAACTCTGGTTGCAAGAAAAAACAATCAAATTCCTCGTCATTCTGAACACGTTCAGCTGATTCAGGAGGAGCCTGAGCAATGTCTGTGGACAAAGGTTGACTTATGTAGCACTCAATCTCCCGACGTATACAAGAGCAGAGAGATCAACAGTCACGTCGCCTGCACATGAGGGCTGAGAAAAAACACTGGTCGCTGGTGTGACCCTTGAAGTGGTAACGTGAGCTTCGAAATTCATAGCACTAGAAATGGTTCACAAAATTCGAGTGCAGAAATATAGCAACAAGAATAAACTGGTATAAAAGAAAATAAAGTAAAAAAAGAACCACTTCGTGTGAGAAAAAAAATGTTTGTCACACTGGAAGCATTAGGCACACAAAGGAGTACGTCTTAACTCAAATCTTGCCAAATGAGAAGTGAAGGGTTGGTAGAGGAGTGTAGAGGGAGTAATATGCATCACGTGAGCATATTATACTACTATTGGTTAAGAGATGACACATAATGATTTACATTAGAGACAAGTTGGAATATAGTAATTCCAACAGGGAGTGAGCAGAAGACTTGTGGCATGCATAAATAAAAAGTTCGCATATAGAGGGCAGCACTGAACTAGAATAGCTAATCTTCTGAGAGGAGGTAAGTACCATATGAGAAATGAGGTATGGCAACATTTGTTTATGAAAGCTCGACTTTGAGCATGTTTTATTGGAATGATAAATTGAATTATTACTAACCCCAATATTCTCCCTGGATTATTGAAAATCTCAGTAATCAATATTAAAAGCTAGAAATCTGCTGACTGATGTAAAGTTCTCACCCATAGCTACTTTTGACATGTAATCACTATATATCTATAAATTGTCTTAGCTTGACTACTAGGAACAGAGCACTGCCTTCCTGGCTTGAATGATTTATCCACCACTATGCTAAGATCCTTTTCTTCATTCGTGTTATTGAATATGTTACCATCTATATTAAATACGTGATCTAAATTATGATAACTCCAATGCACTATCTTGTACTTACTATAATTAAAGACCATTTACCAGGTATTTGTCTAACTTAACAATTAATCCAAGTCACTCTGTAGTAACCAAACATGTTCAATACAGCTAGAAATAACCAAGATATTAATATCATAATCAAACATTACTAATTTACGAATTATGTCCCTAACAATATCATTAATATAAATAAGAAAATGAAAGGGCTCATACACTGAACCTGAGGCACTCCATTAATAACAAAGGTCCAGAATTATACTGGATTTATTTATTAATGTTATGTATCTGTTATTTTGTTATTGTTGTTTTTTATTCATATTTTGAATAATTTAATACAATTATTTTATTTATTGGGCTGTAATCAATTATAACTCTAAAGTTACCTTCATTTTTTGTAACTGCTAGGTTTTTAATGCTAGGTATAGTACTTCATTTACTTATGAAAAAAATTGGTGTATAACTGTGTAAGTTGTTTCCCATAAGCCTGTTAGTTGGGAGTTCTGATCTAGGTATTTAAGTCAGTACTATTCAGTAAATAAACGATATATGTAGTACATAACAAGCAGATGTTGAGACAGGAATTTACTAAGTCACCATACAAATTTTTTCCTGTTCCCACACTGTGAGGTGACTTAGTATGTGGCCCAGCTCATGTGGTTTTCTCTGTATACAAGTAGTTTTACTACACACATTTTTCTATGAAACAAATAAGTTGGAGAGTATTACAATTGTCCCCTGGTCTTGCTTGTCAATAACATACCTCTACTTAGTACTTCTATCCAAGTAAACAGATTTTCAGAGTGCACTATCATGTTAGCAGAAGAAGGAAAACAATAGACTTACTGGTATTTGAGGGTATTACAAACTGTTCAACTAAGCTTTGCCCTAGTTTTCAAAAAACAAATTTTATCTTGATGACTTTACACATTACCAATGAAGAAGACTATTCATATGAGATCAGTTCAAGCTATCTGTCTGAATCATATCTTACTGAGATATATATGCTTCAACTGTCAGGTACAAACAAGATTCCTACAAACTGCTCAAGTTAACTGGAGACAAAGAGTTTTCTCTTTATGAGTCTTACTTCATTCATCAGTAAAAAATTCTTGCTAATTAGTATACTCTTCAATATTTAAATTAATATTATATAAACATAATGAAAATGAGATATTAACTAACCTGCTTCTTTAGTGACAGCATACAATTCCTTTACATTTCCAAAGCCAGCTGCTGTACTAGCACGAACAGTGATATAATAGTTGGAGTAAGAATGGAGATCCGATATAGTTATCTATAACCAGGTATTAAATGACATTACATAACACCATTACACTAATCATTAGTTTTATAAGTTCCTAAACTGTATTCTTTTTAAAATGTAAGAACTAATGTGCATTTATTTCCTTTTGCATTTGAAAGAGTTTTCACATGTCTTTCAAGTATATAAGCATGAATGCCCATTATTGATCACTTTGACAAATAAAATGTGATGTTTATTTGCTGTTTATGGATTTTGTGCAAAGCTAATTGAGGGATATCTGTGCTAGCCATCCTTGATTTTGAAGTGATAGACTAGAGGGAAGGCAGCTAGTCAGCACCACCCACCACCAACTATTGAGCTATTCTTTATCAATGAATAGTGGGATTGACCATCACATTATAATGCCCCGATGGTTGATAGAAGAAGCATGCTCGAGATTGGATATGAACCCATGGCCATTAAATTACAAATCAAGTACCCTAACCATCAGGACATGTGATTTCATAACACGAAACTAAGAAATCTGTACCATATCTAAATAGTCTATAAACATGTCACATCAGTCAGTGATATATTACTAATGCAAATCTACATTTATCTCTGTTCTCTTTAAAACAATATATCCAAATTTTATAAGCATTAATGCAATAACAAAATATTTTATCTCATACAGACAAGAAATACTGAAAATTATAAAATAAATTAAAATCTAAATGGTATTTTATGAGATAATGCTTTTTCAAATTTAAGTAGTAATTTAGTAAAGTCAATTTTTATCTATTTATCTTTTTTTTGTATATAACCATGCAATTTACTTCCTTCTGCAATATTACCCATAAATCTGACTCCATTTATATTCTACATTTTCACATCCTTACATACATTTAGTGGCACATCTTCCAGACATATCAAAAACCAATATTTTGGGTCATAATTTCAATATCTCACAATATTCAGCCAGCTTAAAAGATATGGGTTAGCTATCAATACAAAAAAATATGTAATGAATAAATTAAACACATTAAATATACAAATATTATATATATTCAATATTTTAACCAATGCACACATCTACTTAAATGGTGTACGTCACCTAAGTTCATGGGTGTTGTTTAACAGAGTTTCTATTACAAACTGAAGGTAACTTGTTAGCTGAAAATATATTTTATATTTAAATATTCTACACTGATTAGGAAAGAAACAACTTTAGTAAGATATTGTTCATTGTTAAAAAATATATCTATAGTGTTTCCTTTTCAGATAATTAATTTTGCTATATACTTACTTTAAAATTATATCTACTAATACAGAATTTTCAAAAATGCAAATTTTTAAAAATATTCTCATCAATACTAATATAGCTCTTAATATTATAACAAGAACTTCATCTTTCTCAAGCAGAGAAATTAGATTTTATTTTTCAAGGATTGTAGAATGAATAAAAATGTGATGTATATTTCCCATTACAAAACTATCTCCAAGAAACGTTGTATTTTATTGATAAATTATTTGTAAGAGTTATAAAAACAGTAGAATACTAAAACTGATGTATGATTCAAAATACAGCACAGCAACTCTGCTAACATAAATGAGTTCATCAATGAAGGCTAATCTAAGACCATAATTGAGCCCCTATGAATTTTTTTGTATGTTGTATTTATATATCCTGATATTATTTTACATAGTTTGCTTTTATATAACTTTTGTATTTGTTTCAATGTTATTAAGGTCATCATTATGTTTTGTAAATAACATTGGGTTTATTTTATATTACCTTAAAACTGATGTACCTTGAATGCTGAAACTGCAGGAGCAGTCATAAATGTTTATAAGACTAAATAGATCTTATGTTTTACATGAAGTAAAACACCAAATTATTTAATGCATCTATCAGAGTAAAGCAAAAATGTGAAAGAATGAATAAAAACACTCCCAATAGCTTGGGGAGGGGGATGAGTAACTAATTTTTCTAATTATTAAATTTTCACCTCTTATTTTAATCCCCTAGTGTATTTGTCAATTCTCAATTTGTTTCCTATAACTGGAATTAAACTTTACAACTGTTAGAGTCACATGCAAGGGTTTATATACATTTATATAATTTATATTCCTCTTAAACTCACCAAAAATCATGATGGAAACTTAACCTGCTTTTATAAGTATAGATAGTCAGTATCATTTTCTTATATAATGCTTTCCAAGTATGTTTCTAGGACACCAGGTTTGTGGTCATTGTTTTAATAAATTAGGGGAAACCTCTGATGTAAGAGTTAGTTGATATGATTTCTAAGAACATGAATTTCATTTTAGCTTTGAACTGGTAGGGCAGACAGGAGTTGATCCTGCATTAGACAAAACCTAAGGCAAAGGTGCATGTGCCAAGTTCTTTCATCTGTCACTATAGGACCAGATCTTATAACGGACTTACTCAGTGAAGATATGAAAGAAAAGCCTAAATTAACACACACACACACACACACATATATATATATATATATATGAATTAGGGCCTGAAGCTTATATAAAGTTATACAAAACAATTCCTAATCAAATAATTTTAGGCTATATAAATGCACAGAAACAATTAAAAAATGTTTCACAGTGGTTCAACAATGGTTTAAAATTAGGTTTTGAAGACTAGTTAACTTACATTATCGTCAGTATCATGATATAACTAAAATTTAAAACTTGCAATTCTGGCTTGTACAATATGCTATTTGCTGAACTTTTATGAAGGTAAAAATATAGATATTAATTATTAATATTTCTGAAATCCAAACTTAACTTTTTACATGAAAATCCGACAGCAAAATAAATGTAGATGACTAAATGGTAAGCAGAAACACACACGGTTCAATTCTTAGAAAAGAATTTGTCAACGACATTATATATTTAGAACAATGATATAACCATAATATCCATTATGTTTTTCTTCATTACAAAATTATACAAAAATAGCCTTTTCATTATCTGAAAAGAAGAAAGTGCTTGTACTAAGTTTTATATATTAGATAAACGAGCCTCAATAGTGTTAAGAGTTGTATATTTTTTACAGTTGTTTTTAGAACAATGCATTATTAAAACATATAGTTGTGAAATAAATAAAAAGTTAATGATTGAAAAGCAAGTAATAAAAATAGTTTTAGCAATGAACATTCATTTTAAAAAATATTTGTAGTATAACGTTCTAGCAAGGAATTAGTTGAAAAGATCAACTTTAAACTGCATTCTTAGACAATATATTGCCTATAGATTACAACATACAAAAGCTGCTGGAGCAAGCCCCATCTAACGTAAGCATCACATACACCTTTTATGTAGATGTAGGTATATATTTATATTAAGCAGATGTAATATTTTTCAAATAATGTTGTTTTAACTATGTTTGTATATGGGACTGTTTTTTAAAGTAGTCTAGCCATAAGAAAGCTGTTGTTCCTAAAAGCAACTTGCAGTGAATGTATCTGGAGAATACATATCTTAGAGCAGGTGCTGTTTTGAACAGTGTGTTCCTAAATATACAGCAATGTGTAAGGAACAATAAAAGGGCAGGGGTTCAATGACAAAAAAAAAAGTTACTTTTCAAGCATCAAAGACAAGCCTTTTTTTGGAGAGGGAAGAGGTGAAGTGTTAGGGGAGACTACGAGGGCAATAGGTTGCCTCTGTACAGATAGGGTAAAAATATGATAACAAGCAAACAGATCCTCTTTTATTCCTATTCCAATAGTCTTATAAACACCTTTAAAATGTAAAGTTAAACAGTGGAATTCTTACATATTGACACTTGTTAGATATACATGGATGTTTCAATTGAATTTAGTTGAAAAGTTGTGATTTACATAGTTATAAAGCATGAGTGTTAAATTTAGTATTTTTAGAAGGAATAATTTATGACATGTTATGGAACTGTTTACAAATCATTTGTTGTGTATTTCATTTGTTGTGAATTGACATCACATTATTCAAATCTTCTGAATTTTTCTCTTTGCTTTAAGTGAATATTGCTACATCATAACGTCTCATAGTATGTAGAAAGCTCTAGGCCTTAGTCAGGCAATATATATATATATACAGGTGACCAAGTTAGTATAAGTTGTGTAAGTTAATGAAAATGAAAGTAAGAAAGAGTTAGTGAAAGATAGAGATAGACATACACTGGGAGATTGTAAGTTTAGCCATAAAGAACATATTGTGGCAATTTCTGAAATGAGTTTCAATCTTGTATTGTAATAACAGAGTAAAGGAGAATAATTTGTCTTGTCAAGTACTTCATAAAGTACTTGAACCCTCCAGTGTGGACTTTGACAAAAAGAGGCAATTTTTTAAAGCTCTGGATACAACTGTGATAACCAATAATGTCACGAATTTTTGTACATACGTTTAACTTGTTTTGAATATATATTATTTTAAACAAGTGGATTGTGTGCTGGCTGTTTATAGTTGAAATTTATTGACAGCAAGTCACAGACACCTACTGTAAAGAACTGCAGCCCTATAGAAACCTTACAACACTTAATAGCATATCACAGTTATTTATTTTACTATAAAGATCAAAAAGTCCCTGTGTTCCATTCATTTTAAAGCTGAATTATTTTTCTATCTAACAACTTGCTACAAGAAAAGGAACACTTCTGGGGCATAAGAGTAGGGGCTTCAGCCCATACATCCAACCCCTTTGCATGTCACTGCAAGTATATTAACTTCTTAACTTCTGCAAACAAAGGTTTTCCCATGTTATACCAGAAAACAAAACATTTTTTCTTTTGTTTGTTCAAGTTTAAGTGCATCTGTACCATAAATTCTGTTTAATTTGAGAAAGAGATAAGTATGATTCTTGTTTTTAGCTCTTCACAAATAATAAAAAAAAAAAAAATTTTAAATAAATTAACTCAATCTCTTGGCACTAATTTAGGCATCATAACTTGTATTTTTGTAAGGTTATAGTTAAAAATGTGCAACATTTTGATGTTTCAAGATTTGTATATGTAAGTACTTTCTTGAAATGCAACTAACAACCCCTGATGAAGAGTAGACAACAAATTTTGCATTAGAACGGTAATCAAGTGATTTTTAAATATAATAATTTTAACAGAAAACACTAAAAAAGCATACTGAAAATAAACATGATTTACAGAGTTTTGACCATTTTTCATCTTTTATCTTGGAATAGTTGATAATTTACAATTATAGGTTATGTGGCTTCACCCTCTCTTAACCTACTAAGGTTAAAATAAGTTTATGACCTAACTACTGAAATTAAGAAAATATTTTGTTCACCTCTTTTCAAAATATGAGTAAAATTATGAATTATGACACATAATTCCTTTTAATTTGATACAATACTTGACAACAGTATATCAGTTAATACATTATTGACAAACTGAGTTGGCCAAATGCATTTCATTTATCTATATTTGCCAAAAATAATGTTTGAAGAGGATTTTAAACTAAATACAGAGAGATTTATGCTTATTCAACGACTTAAAGAAACTAATCATGTGCTTTTCTTTTTGTTTTACCTCAAGCTGCTGAGCTTGACTGGCTACAGTTAAACATTGTTTACTTTCATAAAACCTGGATGAGTAGAGCAGATCATAAACTGTGTAAACAATCTGCCTGAAGACTCCAATAAGTATGAGTACCTGTTTGTTTTGAGTGGTCATGGTTGTAAAATTACTCGAGTCAGTATCCTCTATAGAAGAAGTTCCACAATCTCTTATACCAATGAAATCATAGTTGATGAGGTAGTTTTTAAGGTTGCCATGAACTTCATATGGAATATCCCAAGTTAGTAACAGGTTGTATGGATTAGGTAAATGATGATAGGTAAGATTTTGGACTGGACCTGGCACTGAAATGTTGGAAATATAAAACCATTAATCTATTTTAAAACAGAATAATTATAATAATTTACCTGTGCATCACAAAAAAAATCACATGTAACATTTTTAATACAAACATGTGTTTGTAAGTTTCTAGCATGCAGTAACAAAACATAAATCTCACTTCTGCAAAAATCAGAACACTACATAAATATTGTTGACCTTACCTGACTCTGGTGTGATGATATTTAGAGAAGCATAGTAAGATCCTAAGCCACTAGAGGTCAGTGGGTACAGCTGAAGTGTATAGTTAGAATAGGCAGTAAGGTTGGTAATTATAAAACTTTCTTCAGAACTATTTATCTCAACATGTTGTACCGAAAGGCTATCCAATGTCTTCCAAAACCGAAGTCTATAAGCCAATAGATGGCATTGCAAATCTGACAGCATTGGAGGCTAATAAGTAAAACAATAATATTATGATTCTGTATGGCAAAACTTTAAACTTTAAATTATTTTCTTCAGCACACCATAATTTAATCTCTACTAAAGACTAGCAAAACTAATGTTGATCAATTTTAGTTCAATTTCTAAAAAATTACACAAGCTGGTGGTATAAAAATAATTAAATTACATATGCAACTAATTCAAAATAAGAAAATTTGGTTGACTAAGATTCTGTTTTCATGTTTATATTCTTCTTGGGGTACAATGTATATTGATGATAATTATTTCGTAAAAGTATGAATAAACAGTTTTATATAGAATGGTTACAAACTTCAAATACTTTAAATTCATTAAAATTAAATAAAGATTTGCAATCATGAAAAATACTAAGTATTAAAAGTGGAAGTTTAAATATCAAAATTTCAATCTAAATTATATTACAACAAAGTTATATAGCTTTAACTGAAATGTTAAATTAAATGTTAAATGTTAAATTAAATATGAAAGATTTTTCCAAAGTCAGAACAGGGACAAAGGTGACTGGACAGTCTGCCTCAGCCTCTTTCTGACAGGAAAAGACCTACAAGTGTATGCTGGCATGACATCAGAAGGATCCTTTGAATATGACAAGCTAAAAGTGACCTTGCTGAAATGCTATGAACTTACCAAAAAAAGTTTTCATCAGAAGTTCAGAAAAGTCATACCTGACACTGGAGAAACTGTATTTCAGTTTGTGGCACATCTATGATGATACTTTACAAAATGGACTAACATGGACAAGTGTGAAAGTGTGAACAGTTCCATGATCATGTGCTCCACTGACATGTTACTGTTCCTAATAGATGGAGCACCAAGAGATGTGGACGAGATGATCAAGCTGGAAGAACAGTATATGGAAGCCCATGGAAGGAGTATAATTGGCAATTCCAGATCATAGTACCAAAAGAATACCAAACACAAGTGATGAAGTTGGCTCACGAGTCAATTGTGGGGAGACATCTTGGAGCAAAGAAGATGGCAGACAGAATCACCAGCAAATTCCATGGGCCAGGATCATCGAAGATGTTACTAGATTCTGCAGGTCATTTGATATCTCACAGAAGAGACAATCAGCAGAGTAGCTGTGGACTTGATCAAATCACAAGCATCCTTATCTGACAAAGGCAGCTTGTATGTGCTGACAGTAATCGACTATTCAGCACATTACCCAGAAGCCATAACACTAACAAAGATAGAGACAGGGAGAATAGAAAAAGCTTTCCTATAATTATTCTGCAGAGTAGGCTTCCCAAAAGAAATACTGAGTGAGAGAGGGACCCAGTTTACCTTAGAACTGATGTAAGAGCTGTACAGACTCATCAGCACGAGGCAGCTCTTTACCACCCCATGCAAACACGGCTGTCATGGACATTGCGAGAGAGTCAATGGAGTCTTAACGAGCATGCTGAAGATGATGTGCCAGAAGAAACCACCTGACTGGGACAGGAACCAGCATGCAGTATTATTTGGTTAATGAGAAGTCCCACAAATGTGAGTACAGGATTTTCACCCTTTGATTTGCTGTATGGAAGAACAGTACAAGGTCCGATGGAGATATTGATAGATATTATAGACAGGAGAAAAAGAGTAAGAAGTGAGGAACACATACCAGTACATGTTAGACCTCACAAAATGACTGAAGGAGACCTGTCAACTCATTCAAAAAATTCTTATGCAATTCGAGGCAGTCAGACAAGAAGACCAAGGATTAACGTTTCAATATCGGACAGAATGTCTAGGTTCTGCTACCTACAGACAACAATAAACTCACACCGCAGTGGAAAGGACCTTTTCAAGTACAGGAAGTGGTCAACAGAATAAACTATTAAGTTAAAATGGATGGGAAGACCAAGATCTACCATGGCAATCTGTTGAAGAGGTACTTTGAGAGGGAAGAAAACCTAACAGGTGCAGCTATTGAGACACAGATAGACATGGCAGGTGGTGCTGTCATAGATGCAGAACCAGAAGACAGTGACTTTGTCATAGAATATGAAGATGTATTAGACCTTAGACCACTGGATGGAGATGAGACATAAAAAGATGTCAAAATCAGTGAAGAACTGACTGGCAAGCAGAAGAAAGAGCTACAAGATCTACTGTGTCAGTATGCAAATATATCTTTACAGAGAGACCAAGCAAAACAGAACTTGTGCAACATAAGATTGAGACTACAACTAGGGATCCTGTCAAAGTGAATCCTTGCCAGATGCCCTATGCACTCAGAGACCTTATTAAGCAAGAAACCAAGGTAATGTTAGAAGCTGGAATTACTGAGCCTTCAAAGTCAAACTACTGTTCCCCAGTCATAATTGTGAAGAAAAGGGATGGCTGAAACTGTTTCTGCATTGATTTCCAGAAGCTGAACCTCAAGATGAAGTTCAACTCTTAATCTATGGACAACCCAGAGGCTATCATGGCAAAACTATATGGGGCAAAGTTTATTTTCAAGATCAGCCTCAGTAAAGGTTATTGGCAAATCCCAATGGAGCCAGGATCTAAAGAAAAGACAGCCTTTGTGACACCAGAGCTACCAGTTCCAGAGCATGCCACTTGGATCAGTCAACTCAGCAGCAATATTCAACCCAGGTCCAGCCCTTAGGAAGGGGATGCAGCAGGTATGAGGCACCCGAGCCCCTGACTGAAGGGGACCCCAAATCTCAATCAAATTGGGCCCTGTTTAGTTCATTTCACTTGTCTCTCAACACAGGCTAGGTCAATTTGACATACTAACTTTTAATATAGTATGTATATCTTCAACAAATTTGGCAGACTTTCAGAAAACATTGTCTTTCACATACAAAAAACATATTTTTAGTGAAGTATTTTGAATAAACTAAAAAAAAAAGAATTCCATGAATATATAGAGTATTTATCATGCGTGGTTATATATTTTTTGTCTCTAATCTCCCTCACTCTCACTCATACGTTATATATACAGTATATATATATATATATATATATATACACACATATATATAATTTAATGTACACTGTAGCAGGGAGATCCATCATTAATTATTTCACCTGGGCCCCCTGTACTCTAGGACCAGCCCTGATTCAACTGCATGATGAGAAAGATGTTGCACAGAGCCGTCAATGTCAAGCATTACATGGATGACATTCTGACCCATACAGCCAGATGGGAAGACCATCTGAAGTAACTTAGAGTGCTGTTTAGATGAGTTAGGACATCAGGCCTGGCCCTCAGACCATCTAAGAGCTACATTGGCTATTCTGTGCTGGACTTTGTTGGACACAATGTGGGTGACTGACAAATTGCCATGGAAGAAGAGAAACTAAACTGCATATAAGATGCACATGCTCCAATGACCAAACAGGAAGTCAGATCCTTCCTAGGGTTAGCAGGATACTATAGGAAGTTAATTCCAAACTATGCTGAATTGCTGCATCACTGACTGACCTGACCAAGAAAGGCCAACCCAACAAAGTGAAGTGGGATCAACCACAGGAGATGGCATTTCAGAAGATATAGGACACATTATGAAGATCGTCAATCCTTAAAATGCCAGACTTCAACAAACCATTCATCATTCAAGCTGATGCTTCAGAAAAAGGAATTAAAATAGTACTCCTACAAGAACATGAAGACAGACTGTTACCAGTAATGTAGATACATAAAAAGCTGTTGAGTAGTGAGAAGAATTACTCTGTGCTCAAATGAGAGTGTCTGGCTATTATGCAAGCCATCTGAACATTCCAGAATTAACTCTACAGGAAGTAGATCATCATCATCTCAAATACACATCTAGAGGTGCAAAATCGACAGCTTGAGGATCATGATGTCAGCATTATATCTCCAGAATTATCAGTTCTGCATTGAGGCCATCTAGAGAACTGCAAATATTGGTGCAGACTGTATGAGTAGACTTTGTACATGAACTGAGAACAGTTTTGTAGATAATAAAAAAATATTGTAAATATTTTTCTTGAAGAGAGGCTTATTGTTAATTATACATGACTGTTTTATTTAAATTTATTATGAGAGTTATTATTTAGATAGTTATAGAGTGTGAGTGTTGGCTTTCAAAGTTTGTAGCACATACTTCATAATTTAACGAATATTCTAATATCAAACAGTTGTGCATATTAACCCTGATGAAGCAGCAAAGGTGAAACATTGGTCGAAATAAAAATATATTATTTTATATTTATCTGGAGTGTAAAGGTTGTGTTTTCTAAACTTTCATCAAAATGTGAGTGTTGGGTTTAATGTTTTTGAGGGCAATGATTTATTGCAGGTTTGCTTACATAACTGTTTATGAATCATTTGTTGTGTACTTCAATTGTTGTAAATTAATGTCAGGTTACTCGAACCTTCTAAGTTTTTCTAATTGTTTCATTGAGTATTGTTACATCATAATGTCTCATAGTTTGTAGAAAGTTATAGGCAACAGTTGGGCAATATATATATATATATAAGTGACCAAGTTAAGCAAGTACATTAGTAAAAGTGAAAATGAAGTTATACTGCGTGTGAAATTTCTAAAGTGAGTTTTACAGCTTGTATTGTAATAACAGAGATGAAGGAGAATATTTTATCTTGTCAATAGGTGTTCTAAAGTAATTGAACCTGCCTATGTGGACTTTTGATGTAAAAGAGAATTATTTAAAACTGTGGATACAACTGTGACAACCCATGGGCTAATGTAAGTGAATTTATCACTGATTGTATTGTGGTAACAGAGTAGCAAAGAAATAATTCTTCTTGTCAATTGGGTTCTAAGGTAACTGAACCAGCCTGTGTGGACCTTTGTTGCAAAAGTGAATTATTTGAAGCTGTGGATACACAGGGTAAGGTGAATTTATCCCTGATTTTATTGTGATAACAGAGTAGAGAAGAAATAATTCATCTTGTCAATTAAATTTTTTTAAAGTAACTGAACCAACCTATGTGGATCTTTGACGAAAAATAGAATTATTTAAAGCTCTAGATTCAACTGTGGTAATCAATTGTATAAAGAACATTTGTAGCTAGGTTGACTTGTTTTAATATATTATTTTAAAACTAGTGGACTGTATGCTGTTTGTTTATTGTTGAAATGTATCACCAAAAAGTCACAGACACCTACTGTAATGAATTGCAGTCCATAAAATTGACACATATTAAAATAAAATATAATGATTTTGAAAAAAATAAAAGATACAACATTTTTAATATAGTTACATTTCAAATGAATCAAACAACCTGGAATTAACATGAGTTTTAAATTTTTGGGTACACTGTCTGTTGTAGAAAAAAAACAGGTGTTTTGAAATATTGTCTTCTACACTTGTGTTTTTTCTACAACAGGCAGTTCCACCCATTCCAGTGTACTGATTGTGATTACTCTACTTAAACAATCTATCAAAGTTTAACTATTTGTTTAAATATAAGTTTAATGACCAATCTTTCACCAGAAATTCAATTATACATTATATATGGGCTCAGTTACCTAACTTGTACAAATGCTCAACTACTTACCTTCCTCCAAATTTAACTACCTATTTTCTAGATGAGGTTAACATATATCATTTTACCTGTCATCTTTAAATAAGTTAAATTACATTTCTTGCTCTCCCAAGTAATCTAATTACATATAACACCATAGAAACCTATCTTTAACATTATTTCAATCACCAGTCTGTCAGATTAACATAAACACCTATCTTCCATGATTGACATACCTATTTTTCAAATGAGTTTATTTTTCACATAAATTCAACTTTTCTACTTTTCACATATATGAACTTCACTAACATAATTTCTAAGTCAGATGTTTTTAAATAACTAATTCCATATGAGTTTGAATTCAAATATCAAACATTCACATAAGTTTAACTTCAAACAAGTTTAACTACCTACATTCCAAAGTAGTTGAATGGATGTAGTATTGATCACCACACCATGAAAATCTTGAGGGATTCCATTAGGATTTGATTCTAAAAAAACAGTAAAAAACTTTACATACACAAGCAGACAAACATTCAATAAAACATTAATATATAAGTTTATCTAACTAAAAAAAAAGAAAAAGAGTTTCAGATATGAGAAATGCAAATAATTTAACATGTTCTGCCTAACAAAACTAATCCCAAAATTTCTAATTATTGCCTCTGTTTTACTTATCAAAAATAACAGATTTTAAGGTGTGAAGAAACAACTAAAGATAATCTCATGATCTAAACTTTTCAGTAATTTTATTTCATTTGTATTAAAATACATTATGTAAACAAATTAAAGAGAAAGAAAAAAATAATCAAAATAGCTTAAAAAGAAAGAAGGAACTCTTTATATTTGACTGGAAGTTGAGCAGGGAAATCAACTAAAAAGAAAAATAATAAAAAAATAGTAATAAGTTTGTTTGAAAAGGTAAAACATTAATTATAAAGGGAATAAAATGCAGTGAAGATTAAAAATGCCTGAAAGGGGTATATTTTTAAGAACAAACACAGACCAACACAGGCAGACCAAGATGTACTATGAAATAATTCATATGTAAAATGGTAAGAGATTTAACCCACATTTATGTAATAACTTACTTCCACATAATGTATGAACAGAAACACTTGGACTAGGTTTTCCATCCCCTCCACGACCTTGTCGTCGACATCTAACAGCCACTTCATATTCTGTATCAGGCAGCAAGTTTGGAATAGTGGCACTCAGTCCTGGTTGCCAGGAGTCTAGTTTATGCCACTGTGTTTCTAGCTTTTCACGATAAACTACCTAATGAAGTAGTGTAATCCACAAGTAACTTACCTTGAAGTTTTTTAATTCATAATAATGTAAAAAATAATAATAAATTCAAAACAACAAAACACTGTTAAGAATCGAGACAATTATATGAACATTGTGAATTTGAAAAATTTTAGCATGTTGCATGATTTGCTAGTTTAAAAAAGAAATAACTAAAGAACAGAATGTAGACAGTTAGTAGAATCAATGCTTGATCTTCCAGATTCCTTATAATAATGTCAGAGTGGATTTAATAGCAAAAGAAATTAATGAATTACATAAGTGTCAATAATTAATTAATTCTAAACAAGCGTTACTAGCAGTCAAGGCTGTAGAGAGTCTTCGAGAGCAGAAAATAATAGAAAATAAGGATAAATTTAACAGAAGAACAAAAAAAGAAAGCAGAATAAGCAGATGTGAAGGATTAGTAACATTGATCTTGCAACAATAACATATTACTGGTATGGTAAAAAATTTTCAGTGTTTGGAGTTTGAAAAGGCTATAATCGTTTCTTATCAGAAATGAGTAAACATCTTTTAAAGTGTCATTTTGAAAAAACTGAATAACTTACAAGAAATGTAAAAAATCATTTACTTCATGTACAAATTTAATTCTTAATTGAATACTTTAGTAAATGTTAAGCTACTTTTTTAAATTAAAATTTGAAAATGAAGGTAAATAAGATAATCAGGCCAAAGTGATAAGTGAAATGATGGAAAGACCCACTTCAACAGAATGTTATAAGTTGAGGACACATAAAAACAAAACATATTCCTATACATTTCTGCAGGAGTATATACCAAAATTGTAGGCAAGAAAGAACAGTATACATTGAATTCTTAGTTTTTAATATTGCACATTGAAGGATAAGTTCCCAATCTACTTGATCAGGACTGCCTCTGAGTAACTTGCAGGTTCATAAGTTCATGAACACTGCTCAATTAAATTTTCATTGAGTGCAGATAAGTGTTTACTGGTGAATGTATTATAAGGTTATGAGGATTCAAAGCAAAGAGAAAGATTAATGTTATACATCTTGAGAAACTCAATGCTGATTCTTCAGTGTTGGATGTAAGTTTTCAAGACCAGTTCAAACAAACACCAGTCTATTGAAACTGCATTTGAGCAGGTATGTGAGTGGGCCATGGGTAGAAAATTCAAGGAAAATTAGTCTGGAGTTTAAGGTTGTTATACATACCTCTAGTCCCTCTACCCCAACCAAATTTTCTCCTTGAATTTGCATTGATCTCGTCATTGAAGCTAGCTTCACCAGTCTTTAGAATTAGTGACAACATATGGCAAAGTTTATATGTTTTTAAAGATTGATTGTATTGACAGGTCTTTAATAGATTTTCTGTTTAAGACCTGTGACACACTGATAAATGATTACAATGAAGTATTTAAAAAAAGAGAGAGAAAAAGTTAAGTTTAATAAAAAACTTATTTTATACTTTAATGACCTGTGTGTATTTTAATCACAGAAATAGACCATGCCATTAAATTACATTTTTGTACATTTCGTATAGTAAAAACATATCAGTAACATTGCTGCATAATGCAACACTATGTTTTTCATATGATTGCTGTTCAGAAACACTTCCAATGATATAGCAATTTTATCTTATATGCAGGGAGGCTCTTATTTGTTCTTCCATCATTGCTCATTGCTCAAATATCTTTTTAGTGGAACAACTAATTAATCATGTATGGGCTATCAACCTCTTGGTTCTCAATTGTATGTTTACACTTGCAGGCACTGTATAGCTTAGACTATCATGAATAAGCAAATATGGAAAGCCCATGCTCTGATCAAAATTAATAAATATAAGACTGGTTTCTGCTGCCTGTCATAGTCAGGCCCTGACAAACGAACATACTCATATCCCCCACTTCAACAACTTCTCTTCAAGAATTGCATCAGTTACAAAAGTGATCTTTTTTTGGATCTAGATGCACAGAAATCCCTAGATCTACCTTGCACGTATGATTGAGGAACTTGACAATTATGTGGTCAAATAGGAATACTGTGTTTTCATTTTTTTCAGCTATCTTTCTCAAAAATACACATTAATTTTGAGGCATGACAGAAAGCTTGTGAGCCTTCATCAGTTTTTAATTTTTGTTGTTAATAATACCAGAAGATATACCCAAATTCACTGTAATGGCTTTTGTCTTATCTTTGCAGATGACAGCCATGTTGTAGATTGGCTTGAGATATGGCTTCGGAGACCATTAGTCTTATAAATATTCTGCTCTGCAGATTTTTCTAGTATTTGTTTTTAGCTCAACAATATTTAACAATCTTACTATATGGATATATTTCTTTGGAAAGGGTTGTGAAATATCCTTAGTGCCAGTGAAAAGAACACCCTCATGGCATTGCACTGTTGAATGGTTGAGATTTGCTGTGAAACAAATACAAAGGTACTAAATATGTCAATGATTGTACAGTTGTAGCAACACACCACTGAATTAGTAAGTGCAAGTTGTTCTTATCAAGTGTGTTCAACCTTCTGTATAAGGTAAATGTGGAAAGTGTGCCCTAGTTAGAAACAAATTACATTAAAACTCTAAGGATTTATTGTCCATTCTTAGAGGTGGTGCAAAAGTTGTATTACAGAATTTTGGATAAGCTCATAAGGTTAATTTGGCTGAAAAGTGAGAGAAGTATAGTATGATAATTGCACATTAAAGGTCTAAAAGTATGTAAAAATGCATTGCAGAGTGAAAGCAGCTTCTGAAATGTCCTACAGTAACGTAAGATGTATTCCAGATAATTCCATTTCTAGTTAATGTCATGTTAGCAACGGAAATTTGAGCATCTGAACTCTGACCATATAAGAATGAAGTTTTCATATACATTGCACTTGTAGCATAGTGTCATACTATGTTTTTTCTACCACTTTATTTAAAAGTTTTCATACATCTGGTTACAATACAAAATGTTTGTTATAAAGGTTGTTAAGGTCCATTTATTTGAGTTACCTTTTGTCCTGGGTCATTCACTTGTGTTATCACGTGTGCTTTCTTGTGGGAAAGAATTTTATAAAGTTGAAATTCCTATGTAGAAGTGGATAGTGATCTTTTCTACTGATAGGTCAAGTGATACCCTATGGATGTAACCTCCTTTATTATTTGATTGGTATGACTAACATTCACCTGAATGATGCATTCACCCTGAGAAGAATAGCATTGTTGTTGTTACAGGTATATTATGCTATGTTTTCTTAGTCTAGAACAGTTCACACAGATAGACCTCCAGTAAAGGAGATGTGTATTATATATTTGTCTTGTTTTTAACACATTCACTGACAAGGCAGCCACATGTGGCTGACATGGCTCAGTATTGTTCAAGCTGCTTCAGCCACAGATGACTGACAATGTGATAGAGAGCTCAAATGCATTGGTTGTTTGTAGCCAATGCTCTATATGATTATATATATTATTTGCTAAAAACAGCCTCATACAAACATTTAGTTTTAAAAGAATGTTTATACTGACCCACTTGTCTAAAAAAATAACTTTGTATTAACAACTTTTCCTTCTCAAAACATTGTTATTACTAATTTACTGGCAGCTGTCTTATTTAATTTCATATTACCCAACATTTAATATTACCCATGTTCCAGCAAGTGGAGCCAGTTGGGTATTGGAATATTTTTTTTTATTGAAATAAAAATGCACATTGAATATAAAACGACTTTCAGTAGATTTCCATGCTTTCATTCAGAATTTGCTGCTCATATCTACAACATTCATAACCTGTCTTGCATACCTGTTTATTTCATCAACAATGAGATTGAAAACTTCAATGTCAACAAACAATGAATATGCATAATAAGTAGTTATGTCTTCTAGTATGTCTTTCAATAGTTCTTCCTTTGCAGTAAAGGGAAATTTTTGCTGCCTTGAGAAAAATTCACCCCACGTTCCCTCTTCCAACTTGATTCCTTCTCCCTCATCATAATTTGTCTTGTCACAAGCTGTTCTAAAGTAACTGAACCAGCATGTGTGGACCTTTGATGAAAAAGATAATTATTTAAAGCTCTACATTCAACTGTGGTAATCAACTGTGTAAGGAACATTGGTATATACATTTGACTTGTTTCAATATATTACTTCAAAACAATTGGATTGTGTTTCTGTTTGCTTATTGTTGAAATTTATCACCAACAAGCCACAGACATCTACTGTAAAGAATGTGGCCCATACATAAACCTGAGAGTGGTTAGCCAGCCAGGATCTACAGTGTTGTTTATATCTACTTCTACCACCACTTACCAGTGGCAAATAGGCCTATATACACACAGCTGTAGTGGGGGTGAAAATATTGTAGAGGTCACAACCACACTATAAAACCATATTGACCAACTTTGATAAGTGGATAAAGAAGGGTGAGTGAAATGAACTTACAGATGGTGATCTGCAAGAGCTTGTTAGAAAACAAAAGACAGAGAGAATAGAGGGAGAGAGAAGAGCATAAGCAGAGAAAAGAGGAAGAAAGACTGAAAGAAGAACATGAGTGTAAAATATAAGTTGAAAAAGAAGAGAGAGAGAGAAGAGACTGGAAATAGAGAGAGAATAAGAGCACCAATTGAAATTGTCAAGATCACCCAACAGAAAGACAGAGTACCCAAAAATGACAATGAGGTCAGGGCCAGTCAACCCAAGCTGTCCAAATTCAAGGAACAGAAAGATGACACGGATGCTTTCCTGCAGAGGTATGAAAGGTTTGCCCAAAGTCTGAACTTGGATAAAGGCAACTGAGCAGTCTGTCTCAACCCTGTCCTCACAGAAAAAGACCTAAAAGACATAAGAAGATGCCATGGACTATGACTAGTAAAAAGTAGCTTTGTTGAAATGCTATGAACACACTGAGAAAGGTTTTTGCTGGAAGTTCAGAAAAGTCAAACCTGACACTAGAGAAACTGTATTTCAGTTTGTGGCTCATCATTGGGGATACTTCACAAGCTGGATTCACATGGCCAAATGTGAAAATAGTTTTGAAGGACTGGGAAATCTACTAATACATGAACAGTTCATGATCATGTGCTCAAGTGACATGTCACTGTTCCTAAAGAAGAGAAACCAAAAGACGTGAATGAGCTGATCAAGCTGGAAGAACAGTATATGGAAGCCCATGGAGGGAGTATAACTGGCAAGTCTAAGAATAATGAGTTAAAGTTGAAACCAGGGGTGGCTGACCAGAAGTAGGATGCCACAAAAGGTTACAAGATGTCAACAGACAGTGGGGAAAAGAGATGCTGTGTTTTTTATAAAACGTGGCACATTGTGAGTGAGTGCAAGTCTGACACCAACAAGCAACAGCAGAATCTCAATATAAAGCAGCTGGAGCTACCTACAAACATGGCACTGACAAGAAAAAGAAAAGAGTAACTGCTGCCAGAAGAAACAGAATGAAGACAACTCGTGAGATTCACCAAAGTATGAAAGTGCTATCACAATGATTAAACAGTGCATGATTGAAGGTCAGATCAAGTTAGTAAATGGGTCAAAAGTGCCAATTGTGATCAGAGCATGTAACAAAGATCGAGAGGAGCCTACAAACCATAACATGCTAGTTGGTGAAGGCTATGTTGGGGACAAGAAAGTGAAAGTCCTACAAGACACTGGGTGCAGCAGTGAGAACCAGTTTAGTATCTGATGACCAGATGGTAAGTAAGGTACATTTTTGTGTGCTGATTGATGAGACAGTGAGAAAGTTTCCCATAGCAAGAATAAAGGTAGATATTCCATACTACATGGAAGACCTTGAGAACATGTATATGAAGGCACCCATATATGACTTGGTGACTGACAAAATGCTAGGCAGTAGAAGTTTGGAGAATGAGGAACCAGACAGAAAAGAGACTGATAAGGCATCTGCAGTCACCACAAGAGCTCCAGAAAAGAAAAACAAAGCAAGAAATCAAGACTCTGGAAGTTTTGAAAGGTGATATTTCGATTGTAAGTCTATGGGAACTGAAGAAGGCACAAAAGAAAGACTCTTCACTGCTAAAACTTTAGAGTCGACACAATACCAAGGGGAAGGGACTTACAGAACAGAGGACTGGAAGGGAGTGCTGTACCAGATCTATTGGGGAAGTTAAACAGATCATAGTATCAACAGAATAAAGGACTCAAGTGATGAAGTTGATTCTTGAACAAAGAAGATGGCAGACAGAATCAACAGCAACTTCCATTGGCCAGGGGTCATCAGAGATGTAACTAGATACATTCTGCAGGTTATGTGACATCTACCTAGAGAGATGGTAGCCAAAGTGCTACTGGCTGAGATGCCTCTCACAGAAGAGACATTCAGCAGAGTAGCTGTGGACTTGATCAAATCACAAGCATCCTTATCTGACAAAGGCAGCTTGTATGTGCTGACAGTAATTGACTATTCAGCACATTACCCAGAAGCCATAACACTAACGAAGATAGAGACAGGGAGAGTAGAAAAAGCTTTCCTATAATTATTCTGCAGAGTAGGCTTCCCAAAGGAAATACTGAGTGAGAGAGAGACCCAGTTTACCTTAGAACTGATGTAAGAGGTGTGCAGACTCATCAGCACTAGGCAGCTCTTTACAATCCTGTACAACCCTAGATGTAATGGATTTTGTAAAAGAATCAATAGAGTCTTAAAGAGCATGCTGAAGAAGACATGCAAGGAGAGACCATGTGACTGGGACAGGTACTTGCAGATGGTATTTTTTTTGCTTACTGAGAAGTCCCACAAGTGAGTACAGAATTTTCATCCTTTGTATGGAAGAACAATACGAGGTTTGATGCAGATATTAAAAGAGCTGTGGACAGGAGAAGAAGAGTAAGATGTGAGGAACACATACCTTTATGTGTTAAACCTCAGAACCTGACTGGAGCAGACCTGTTAACTAGCTCGAGAACGTTTGTATGCAGTTCAATTAAGTCAAAAGCCAAGGATCAACATTGGTCTTGGTTCTGTTACCCAAAGACAACAACAAACTCACCCTACAATGTAAAGAGCCTTTTTAATGCAGGAAGTGGTCAATAGAATAGACCATAAAGTGAAAGAGGATGGGAAAACCATGATCTACCACACCAATCTGTTGAAGAGGTACTTCAATAGGAAAGAAGATCTAACAGGTGGAGCTATGGAGGCACAGATGGAAATTGCAGGTGAGGCTGTCATTGACATAGAAACAGACGATGGCGATTTTGTCACAGAAAATGAAGTCCTACTAGACCTAAGACTGCTGGGTGTAGATGAGACACACAATGACATCAACATCAGTGAAGAACAGACTGGCAAGCAGATGTAAAAGCTACTGGGTCAGTATCCAGATAGATGTCTTCACAGACAGACCAGGGAACACAAGATCAAGACCACGAACTGGGATCCTGTCAAGGTAAAGCCCTTCCAGACCTGATCAAGCATGAAGTCGAGATAATGTTATAAGCTAGAATCATTGAGCCTTTGAATTCAGCTAACTGTTCACCAGTGGTAATCATGAAGAAGCAGAATGGCTTAAACTGCTTCTACATAGACTTTCAGAAGCTGAACCTTGTGATGAAGTTTGATCCCAAACCTATAAGCAACCAAGAGGTTATCATGGTGAAAATAGATGAGGCCAAGTTCTTTATCAAGATTGGCCTCAATAAAGGTTAGTGGCAGATCTCGATGGAGACAGAACCTAAAGAAAAGACAGCTTTTGTGACACTTATGAATGTTACCAGTTCAAGAGGATGCTGTTTGGTTAATCAACTCAGCAGCAACATTCAACTGCATGATGAGGAAGATGTTGCACAAAACCACTAACATCGAGCATTATGTGGATGACATTCTGACCCACACAGCCAGATGGGAAGATCATCTGATGAAACTCAGAGAGCTGTTTGACAGCAAGTTTGACCATCAGACCATCTAAGTGTGTTATTCTGTGCTGTTTTATTGGACACAAGGTGACTGACCAACAGATAGCCATGGAAGAGGAGAACCTAACCTGCACAGAAGATACACAAGCTCCTATGACCAAGCAGCAAGTCAGATCCTTCCTGGAGGTTAATGAGATACTATAGGAAGTTGATCCCAAACTATGCTGAAGTTGCTGCACCACTGACTACCTGACTAAGACAGGCCAACCCATCAAAGTGAAGAGGGAACAATTACAGCAGATGGCATTCCAGAAGTTGAAGAACATGTTAGGAAGTTCACCAATCTTTAAAATGCCACACTGTTCATCGTTCAGACTGATACATCAGACGTTGGAATTGGAGCAGTACTTCTGCAAGAACATGTAGAAGGTCTGTTTCCTGTAATTTACGTCAGTAAAAAGCTGTTGAGTAGTGAGAAGAACTACACTGTGATTGAACAAGGGTGTCTGGCCATCATATTTGTCATCCAGGAATTCAAAACTACCTTTACAGGAAGGAGTTCTTCATCCAGACAGACTATCAGCACCTTGCAAACATCTAGAGGTGCAAATTCGACAGTGCAAAGATCATGAGATAGGTATTGTACCTCCAGAACTACTGGTTCAGCATTGAGGCCATCAAGAGGACTGCAAATGTTGATGCAGATCATACGAGTAGACTATGTGCATGAACTGAAAACAGTTTTTGTATATAGTATAAAAAAATATTGTAAATATTTTTCTTGAAAAGGAGCCTATTGTTAAATATACATGACTGTTACAATTTAAGTATAATTTGAGTGTTATAATTTACATACTTTATATAGTGCAAGTGTTAAATTTAGCTATTTTTAGAAGTGATAGTTTATCACAAGTATATTTAATTCAATAGTTATGAATTGGTAATTGTTATACAGTGTTGTATTCAATAAACCTAAGATCCTGTTTCCTTTGAAGTCCTTTGGGGAAATATTATCAGACCCAGGAGATTTATCATTCTTTAAACTTCTCAGTTTTCAGTTTTCTCAACAAGTTCAAAATTAATGTGACCATCTTCTTTGATCCTGTTTCCATCTAGCAACTGTTCAATATGAGGAATATAGCTTAAATTTTCATGAGTGAAAACTAAAGAAAAAGTTGAGTTTATCAATCCAGCTTTCTCATAATCATCAAATATGAACCTTCCTGTATCATACCCTAAAAGGTCCTACACCCATCCTAGCATATTAATTTTTACATTTTCAGTCAACTTTTTTGTTTTGTTTTTCAATTTCCTAATTTCCTGCTTGACTAGCTCTATTTATCTTTTATAATTTTTCAAGTCTCCTATCTTAGCAGGCAATCTAAACTTCTTTAATTTAAATAAGGTAACCTATTGTTACCTATTGGTCCATCTCGATTGTTCTATCCTTTACACTGAATTAAAATCATTAAAATAAATCAATAAATAACTAAAATCAAACTTATAAAAATTCTTAAAGCCAGCCCTTATCAAGTTTTTTCTTAAACTCACTTAAAATTACTGCCTCTACAGCATCTAAAGTAGCAATCCATTCCAAAGGCCAGCCTCTCTGTAAGAAAAATGAAACTGTCTTAGGTGAAGATGACTCCTACCTTGCCCCAATTTATATTTGTGGCCCCCTAGTCCTTCTATTCTCATTGTTAAATATAAAAAAATTATGCATCAACACTATCAATTCCCTTTACAATCTTAAACACCTCAATTGGATCCCTCCTAACTCTTCTTTTTCAAGAGAAAACAACTTGAGAGATTTCATCTTCTCCTCATATGACAACCCCTCCATCCCAGGCAACCATTCTGGAAACCCTTCTCTGAACCTTTTCCAACAATTCAATGTCTTTCCTAAGGTAAGGAGCCCAAGACTGAACACAATATTCAAAATGTGACCTAACTAGTGACCTGTACAATGAAAGTATAACCTCTTTAGACTTGTATTCAATACTTCTATAGATACAACCTGAAATCCTATTTGCCCTACCACTAGGAACAGCACACTGCTTGGATGGCTTTAGAGACTGATCGATTATTACACCGAGATCTCTTTCCTTCATAACACTATTAAGGATATTCCCATCAAAATTATACTTATAATTCAAATTATGATAACTCACCCACATGCATTATCTTGCATTTATTATATATAAAACCATCTGCCATTTATTTGCCAAACTCACTAAATGATCTAAATGTAAATCCTTTTGTAAATCAGCAGCATTCTCTTCACAGCTAGCAACACCTTAATATCATTTGCAAATTTAAGTAATTTATTGACTATTCCTTCATCTATGTCAT
>NW_013668661.1:24776-34653 GCF_000517525.1 Limulus polyphemus | reverse complement strand
TGATGTAAATCAAAAAGAGCAAAGGTCCTAAGACTGAGCCCTGAAGTACCCCACTTGTGACATTAACCCAGTTTGACTAAAATCCTTTTGTAATAACCCTCTGCTTTCTTCCATCCAGCCACTCTTCTATCCATTTTGCTAACTTATCCCCCACTTATAATGCTTATATTTAATTTTATTCTTTATTCTTTTTGAGCCAATGTGGTTTTCTTACTTGCAGCCATCTTTGTTTTTCTATAAGGAACATGCCTATCTTGAATATTTATAACTTTATTTTTAACAGTTTTCACATTTGCTCAGTAGCTTCAATGAATTCAATTGACCAATTTACAGCATATAATTCTTGTTTCATCTCATCAAAATTTTCTTTTTTTGAAATTTAGAACCAAAATCTTATTATTCCTCCTCTCCATATGGAGCAAAACATCAAATCTAATTGAGTAATAATCACTTGAACCTAGATGCTCCCAGATCTATACCTTATCAATCATTTTTTTTTTATTATAAGTTAACAATAAATCTAAAATAGCATTGTTCCTAGTAGACTCCCTAACCAATTATTGAAGAAAACTATTCTGAACAGTTACTAAAAATTCCTCATGATTTCACTCAAACATATATGTGTGAGTGTATATATTTATACATAAAACTAAGATAACAGATGAAGTGTATTCTGATAAAACAGTTAGTACACAGGACACACACAAAAAGGGCAATGAATTTCAAAAAAAGACCCAAAAACCTTGAGCACTTTCAAATAGTTGATTCTTCTTCAGGAGAAATAAAGGATTGAAGTGTATGATAGGCATAATGACAGAGTCTGCTACAGTCTTAATACAGAGTGCAAATATTCAATGGCTGTTGAAACTGGCCCTGGTGGACTGATGGTAAGTTTACAAAGTTACAATGTTAAAATCCTTGTTTGATTGCTTGCAGTGGACAGAGAGCCAACAGCAAATTATGTAACTTTGCACTAAGAAAATAACAAAACCTAATGAAATAAATTAAATAGTACACACTTTTACATATACTATGCAGGAATTATGTGATATACTGTGACTTTTCTGAGTATCAATGAGCAGAAAGAAGCACTACCAAAAGAAATACAGTTTAAATATGTAAACTAAACACCTGAAAACTGCATGTCCAATTAGAATGCTACAGATAGCCTTTAAATTAAAAAATAAAAACATGTAATTAGGAATATATTTATTCAGATACTACTATGCAAGTATTCGATTTACTTATACTAATCTATGCTTTGTATCATTATTTAGCAATTAGATGAAGTAGTTTAAGTTAAACTTTACTTTTGGTGAAAGGCTATATTAATGTCATACACTGTATACACCATTTATCTGTTTATTTAATATTTGCTATTTGGAATTTTAATGTAGATATTTATGTATGACTTGACTTAAACTTTTGTTATTTGTTCTGACAAAAATTACTTTAATTAACCTAAAACCAAAGTAGAATGAAGTGTACATTCTCATAAGATTATATTCCTCATTGGACAGTATTTGTTTTCAATTCAAACTAGTTATTATTTCAAAAGACTGCATCTTACAAGATTAAGAAGAAAATGTAGTAACATAAATTAAAAAGGGAGTATAATTACCATATAATCAGCTCTATCTGATTTTACTCCACCATTATCTTTTTCAAATTCCCATGGTAGCCAACCTACTACAACAGACGTGGAATTCACATCAAGTACTTTTGGCTTATCTTTGAGCACAGGAGGGTCTAGAATGATAAATAATGATTGTAAGATAAATAAACTTTTAATCAAGTTTTACTTGTTAACTAATTTCTCTATTATACATGTTATGGGTATCAGAGTCATTACGATATAGAAGGGCAATTTTCTTTCCATGTCTCATAAAGTAAAATAGCAATCTATATTTTAATTTTACTCTAGGTATACATTTTATGTAAATTTACATATGTAACTTCTTAGAATTCATTTAATGAACACATCGACTGGGATGACAATATTACACATTAGTGAATCAAGGTACAATGCACATTAATGTAAATGTTGGTGTTTCTTTGCATTAGTATTCATAAATGTTAGACTTAGGCTTTATAAGATTCTTGTCTTTTTAACTCTTTCTGGACTGGAAAGGAGGGTCACTGATATTCCTAGGTTTTCTTCCTTCTCATGGTGAAAACACTTAGAGAAATTGCACAAAACTAAGAACAAACTTACTAATAAGTACTTAGTCTTAAAAAAAAAGTCATCTAGAGACATACCCCTACCCATTAGAGAAGCATCAGTGAAACAATAAAAATCTAGATAAATGGGGAGGTGGCAGTGGGATATCAACCAAAGTATTGGCACGATCCAGCCATCAAAACAGAACCTCAAAAAGAGAGGGTAGCAGTATCACAAGAGAGGGTAGAAGACCTCAAAAGATTTTCCATTGGTCACTCAAAGTCCACTAAAGAAGCCCCATGTAAGCCTGGCCTAGATGGATAAAATGTTCCAGAGAAGTGAGAGCCCCCAAAAGAGATAGAACTTCTTGCAATAGGAAGTGTAGGAGAAGCAGGAGTCGAGGTGACAAGATGTTCCATGTTCCACATATGAATGGGGGAAAGCTAAGCCCAACTGAGTCAAGAATGGAAAAAGACTCCAAGATGGACCCATTATTGAGTCAGAGTTAGGAATTATTTGCAAAACTTGACCAACCAATCCAAACAAGCCGCCACTTGGAGGAGAATTAACTTGGCCAAAAAAGGGGGCTTCTCAAGAAGATGCATGGTGGAACCAGTCATCCATATGATAATGGAAACAAAGTCCAAGACTATAAACATGGCGATCAAATGCTCCCATGACCCTGTTGAAAACATAAGAAGCTAAAGCAATGCTGAAGAGGAGAACTCAAAACTGATACACTGAAACAAAGAAAATAATGTGAAGATGGAACAATTGGAATATGGAGAAAGGCATCCAAAACATTGACATTGGTCCTCTAAAGTCCAGATGAAAAGAACCAATGGAGAGGAAGAAACTCCTCCATCTTGAAACAAGGAACCATTAAGTGTGGTTGAAAAGAGAAAGGTCAATGACAGGACAAAAGTCTCTGATTTTTCTGGGGATGATAAAAAGATAAGAATAAAACCCTAGAGAGGTGCAAACTACTCTCTCCATGGCTCTTATGTCCAAAAGATCCCATACTGCAGCCCTGAGATGTAAAAGATGCAGAGGGTCTGAAGGAGGAGGAAAAGGACCAGGAAAAAGAGGACAGACAAAGCAGGAAGAGATGAGAAGTGAAGAGCAAGGTCATGTGTAAGAACCTGAACACTACACCAGTTGGCTCCAACATGGGTCCAAAGTTCTGCAAACAGAAACACATGTGCTCCTACAGGGCCTGAGCCAACTGGGTACAAAGGGAGGGAGTCACTAACATGATGTGAGACAGTCAAGCCACAGAGAAAGGGGAACAGTAAGAAGCAGTTGATGGATGAGAAATGGGAGAAGAAAAGAGGTGAAGAGTGTCATGTTCCAGAAGGCCCCAATAACAGAGGAACCAAGCAAACAAGAAAAACCTTGGCCAGGGTATTGAAAAGGATCAAATATAGATTCCCAGAAAACTTGGAATCATGATGTGGGACTTCAGATAGGAGATGAAGAGAGGATAGGTAAAAAAAAGAGAGATGGATGAGAAAAAGGGGAAGATGAGAATTTTTGAGCACTAGAGAGTGTTACTGGAGATAAAGGATTAGTCACCTTAAGTGAGCAGAAGGGACTCCAAGTATTGGAAATCCAAGAATGGAAAAGGAGAATGGCTATCAGCCATGGCAAAAAAATCTTAGAGTTGAAGTTGGAATGAGACTTATCTAGGAACATGTCAACATGCCTTGAGAAGAAGGAAAAACCAAATAATCCTCAGAATGAGAGTCATGTTTTAAGAAACAGGAAGAATCAAACGACATGGAAGAAAGTAACAAACAAACTTGAGTAATCATATAAACAGAGATTTGAAGGAAGAACAGGTAATGATACAAGAAGTTATCAAAGAACCCATGACACAATGAACTGTGGTGGTACATCCCCACAGTCAAAATACCTCTAGTGGCCACAGACAAAGAAGGGGTAGTGTTAGCAACATCACCAAAACCTTGAGAGAAGGTAGAAGTCATTGCCACTTGAGAATTCATGATCATTGTAGCAATTCTACAGATAAAAAAATATATACTTTTGTTTTAGTTATTTGGTTAAAACAAACTAAAAGGAAACCAAAAAATGTTAATGTGAAAAGGCAGCACAAATCTCACAAAATTGATTAAATTTAAAGAAACATGTTCATTAAAGGTAGTGTTGAGGATAAGAATGAAGTTACTTTTGAGTGCATGTACTTATGGAATCTACTACACATGGAGGATGTGTTGCCCTCCTATTTGTCGGAGGGCTATTGTCGCATGATAATTACATCATGCATTAGTGCAGTTCACATTGTAACACGTCTTTGGTGGGAAACAGCTCAAGGCTTATACCATACATAAAATCTCAAAGACAGATGTACAAGGAATAGCTAATGTGTGAAGAGAGGCAAGCCTATTGTTTCAGAAAGATTTATTGGTGACTTAGAACCTGATCTATAAAAATAGTGATAGATCATACCAGGTAAGAACATTGTTGTTAGCATTAATCTTAGCCAAAATCAATTTATATCTAATAAAGGTATTTCATTTTCAATAAATTACAAGTTCTTTTATTTATTTATTTATGTTCTTTGTGAACAATATTCCTAACAATAATATTCAGTATTACTCAACAGAACATTTTGCCATCACCTCATAAGGCTTACCTGATGTCTTATGATAGAAGAAAGTTGTCATAGCTTGGAAACAAATATAGATTAAGATGAAAACACTTTCAGAAACAATAAGCACATCTTAAGAAACTATAATAAAATTCCCAGATTTGTGTTTTGTTCCCTAAGTTTTCTAAACTTCCCATTATATTCCATTATTCTTGTCTACCTGAGCTAAGCCTTGTCACTGTCACATGAAACCATAAATCACTTATCACACATCTTTATTCACTTTAAAATGATGTAAATAGTTTTTGATATGCTCTATCCAATTATATTTTAACTCTGCCTGTAGCTATTTTAAAGCTAAATTTCATTTGAAGTTTTTCAATCACCTGCTGTTAGGTAATAAAATGAGTAGGGCAAAGAGGTTGTACTAATAAAATATTGAATAAAGGAAACAAAATGAGAAACAAAATATTGATAATTATATTCAAAAGGAAAAATAGCTTCTTACCAAATATAAATATATTCTTTGGGATGAGCAGAAAAATTCGAAAAATCAATATGTGCATTGTTTACAAGTGAGACTCTTTGGAAGTGTCGAGAAATGTAAGTTTGAACATTATTTTCATTTTTCTTTAAAGATTACACTAATTAAATATTACAACATGACAAAATACACATTTTAAAATATTTCTAATTGAAGCATTGTTGAAATAAAGGTGAAATTATTATTTTTACCTAAAGTTTGAAATTTGATTTGCAGTTGTGTATTCAACACCTGAAAGGAGCTCACCAGTTCAGAAAGAGTTAACTGTTCTAAAAGGTAATCAAATAGTTATTGCTTGTTTAATACTTGTTTCATATATGAAAAAAAAAACTGTAAAAACCCAGGTTAAAATACATTTTGGTTGAGCATGCTGATTGCTGAAAAATATTCCATTTATTTGAAACCTTTCAAACTTTCAGAATAAAAAAACACTAAAAGTGTACAATTTATATTTTTCAATAGTTATACCATGTTTTGGTGAAATCAAAAGCTTGAAAGTGTTGATATTCTTATTCCTTTGGAAAACTAAAAATATATATACAATAATGTTCTTTTTGTATGATGTCAGTTTAGCATGTTACATATATAATCCATTCAGACTTTTACAATGATTCCAGAAGTTGCATTGAAATTCATATACAAATTATAAATGCATAGCTAAAAGTATGTGTATGCGTTTTGAATATATGTACAGTTACAGAGGTTAAGTATATTATATTCAAATGATTTTAGAGCCTCACCTAGTTGCTAAAGTCCATGTTGCCACATTCAGTCATGCTCTATGTGATAACTGTGTCTCTTATCAATAGTCCTGCAGCATAGTTGCCATTGCAAAAGTCTTCATAGTAATGTTGTTGCCAAGTTTTTATAGGGCCAGGATTCTTTACAGTAGGTGTCTGTGACTTGTTGGCAATACATATCAACAATAAATGGACAGCAGAAAATCCACTTGTTTTAAAATAATGTATTCAAAACAAGTCAAATGTAAAAAATTTGTTACACTATTGGTTATCACAGTTGTGACAGAATGGGCGAAAGCCTGATGGACTGCTAAAAGCTTGAGAATGTTGATGTGGAGTGCAGACTCCTCTACAGATCACAAACCAGAAATCTCTTGAGAGTTGAGGAAAGCTCCCAACCCACCAAAGGTACATTCATAAACAGATGTAATTCTGGATGAGGTGGAGGAATGGGAACCCCCACTGTGGTCTGATCCCTGTGGAGCCATCAAACTAGGTCTACTATGATCACGAAAAGAAGGTTAACAGGATAGTACAAGGGATCCAGGGAAAAGTTCCACTGATTAAGAAGTGTCCACTGAAGAGAAAGCATATGAGCTTGACCCATGGGAATGAGAACTTCCAAGGAAGCCCATGTCTCCAAAAGAGATAGAACCTCTTGAGCCAGGAGAGATAAGGGCCTTTGTGACTGCCCATTCAATATCCCTGAGACAAAAAGGTGAACGCTGGGACCAACTGAGGTGTGAATTGAAGAAAACCCACAAATGAACCAGGTACTGAATGAGGTAAGAATAGACTTCTCCAACTTCATCAGAAAACTCACCTGTGCTGCTTTCTGTGGAAGCAGATGTATGTGATTCACTGATTGCGAATGGGAATAGGCAAGCAGGAGCCAGTCATTCATATGATGAATGCTAAGACCCAGCAAGCGAAAGTGATGAACAAATGAATGAACTACTGAACAAAACACATAAAAAGCTGAAAAGAGACTGAGTGACAGTGTCCTGAACTGGAACACTTGACCCTCATGGATGAACCAAAGAAAAAGACATGACTCTGGAGCAATGGAAATCTGAAGATAGGCATCCATCACGTTGATTTTGGTCATCCAAAAAAACACCCAATATAGTGTCAGATAGAACTTCATGGTGAAGCAAGGGGGTTCCAGAAAGGCATTCAGCAGAGACACATCTATAACTGCTCTCCAATCGCTCGTTGTTTTGGGGAACACAAAGAGATGGGAATAAAAACCCAGATATGTAGGAAACATCCACTCATTAGCTCTTTTGCATAGGAGAGAGAAAGGATCCCGAGGAGGAGGAAAGGAAGGTAAAGGCTGGGGTGAGGAAGAAGGAGGCTGAGAAACTAGGATAGGCAGATCCTGGAAGGCAATGGAAGAGGAGGAGGCAAACATGTGGCTAGGTACGATAAAGAGGAATGTAACCTACCTACATCAATCTGTGATTCTAGGGTATCCCAAAAACAGAATCACGTAGAATAGGGGCCTATTGGAGATCTCGTAGGGAGGAAAGGGGGATATGAACCCCTTTTAGTAAAGCATCCCTCCATAACAAGTCCCATCATCAAAGCAACGAGGTATTGAGGCAAGAGGCAGAAGCTGATAAATGAGCCATGGTGGCCCAAAGGAGGGTCCTGAGCTCTTCTGGAAAGACCTCCAGAGATTGATGAAAGGCCTCAGACATTAATTAAAGGGAGGAAAGGTAGCATAAAAGTGAGGTAAAGGAAAATTGAATCTTAGAAAATTGCACCTGATTGAAGCAGACAGAAGCTCCAGGATTTGAGCCCCACAGAGGAAGGAGAGGATCTAAATTCTGAAAATCAAAACGGGATGATAAGTCAAGGCATATTAATCCAATAAATGAGGGGAACAGAGCCTGCCTATACCCAATTGTAGTTGATCAGAAAATCTCTGAAAAAGAACATTCATGTCGGTAGGAGGAGGAAAAACATAATCAGAAGGTTTTCTTTCACCCAATAAGGCAGTGGTGGAATCACAGGCTATAGGGGAAACACCTAAAACATGACATACCTGATTGAAAATTGTAGGAAGGGATAGGTAGGTGAATGTCCTGAATGGGTGTAGACTGTGATAGACCAAAAAAGGAAGATGCCAAAAAACGAGTCCAAATTTTCTTCCTCGTGATGGTAGCCCTCCTCAGAAACATGGTCAGGTGGAGAATTAGAAGAAATTACCGGCCAAATGTAAGACTATCTACCTGTGAACCAAGTCGTGCCATGTGAGCTGTCATCTATGGCGGGAATATCATTATCCATCACATTAAATCTCGAATTCATATTAAAAACGTAGAATTCAGAAACAAGAATTTAGTTGAATGCAAAATTGTAGAAACAATTGAAAACAAATGCAAAATTTAACAAAAATTGTGAGATTAAACTTCAACTGAGAAGATAACAAAGCACAATCAAAACTGTAGTCATGCATGGAAAAAATTAAACATACATCAAAACTGTGTCATGGCAATCTAGAAAGTGAGGATTGAGCAAGAATAGCAGAGTAAGCTAGTTGCACCATTATACTATCATATTTTATGTTTCTTGCTATATTTTGTCACTGTTTCAAAAATATTTATCTTCAGTTTCTAATTGTTCTTTTTTTGCCACACAAACCAGCTGTTTTCATAATGGAGACACGGTATGTAGGTACAATAGAGATCTTATATTTGAAAAAAGAGCAAGTTTGATTCGACACAAAAAATTTCAAATATTTTACTGAAGAGTTAAAATGAGATATTTGTGTATTTTATTCAGAAGTTTAATTTAAGACTTATTCCAAATGTATGTTTCTTGTTGAACTGTGCTGATTGTTTGTTCTATTTATATCATGATGTCTCATATTTCATTCAAGTTCAGTTCATAAGTGGAACATGTATGCTGATTCACATAGGGGCAACTAAAACAGTTTCTAGCTTTGCAAGTTTAATGACACCCTTCCACCCTTAACTATGTGACAGTCGCCTTGCTGTGTAGGTGTACAATTAACAAATATTTTGTTCATGGTCTTTATAACATGTATCCATTTATCCAAGAGAATATTATCATTAGAGTAATTAATACTTCATCATTTACTTTCTTATCCGAAAATCATGCAAAGGATCATAATTAGAATGATTTTTTTTTCAATCATTGCACAGAGAATAGCAAGTAATTTGTCTTTCAAACCTAAGAAATAGTTTACTAAGGTTTTGACTCATACAAAGGTGATTTAAAATATGTATATTAGGTTAAACTACTTTGCATTATCAGATGTTACATATATATGTAAAAGTAATCTGTAAGAAAGTATTACATAATAACATTATATTATATGACTTATATATTTTTGAAATACTTTCTGACTGAATGTGTACCAATCAGCAGTTACATGGCTACAGATATAATAATAAGTGAAAGATAAGTCTTCCATAAAATAAATTTCTTAAAACAACAAAATGCACATTTCACTAGTCTTGTATGAAAGTTAAGTTTTGAGAGTAATTACCTTCAAAAATGAGCTTGCAAGTCATGAAATATATTGCACATACACAACGTGGTCACAAGTAAATAGACACCACCTTTTCAGAAAAAATGAAATTTTTCAGTCATATTCACATGAATTCATATATTTACAATTTAATTAATATCTATTAGATCTCCCTTTCGCTTCGTGGATTCTTTGGGGCATCGTGAGAATCATCTCGTAAATTTTAGATTGTGGGATTTTCGCCCACTTTTGCTTGAAAACTTGGAGTAGATCGCTTTCGTAAGGTTTTTTTTTGTTGTTTCTTGACTTGCCGATCGAG
>NW_013668661.1:9038-24766 GCF_000517525.1 Limulus polyphemus | reverse complement strand
CGTCCTTCGCCTCCCACGACTCGCCCACTCTTGCTTCTAAAACTTGGAGTAGATCGCTTTCGTAAGGTTTTTTTTTGTTGTTTCTTGACTTGCCGATCGAGTATGGCCCAGAGATTTTCGATATGGTTCATGTCATGAGATTGGCTCGGCCAGAGCAACTTCTGTATACCATTTTCTTCCTACCACTTTTGAGTGTTTCTAAAATGCGAAAAAATTAGGTGTCTATTTACTTGTGACCACTCAATGTAGATCATTACCCTTTTAAGTAGACTTGCTCAAGCTGTGCAAGAACCTGTATTCATGTCTTACATGCCCAACAGCAGAAGTTAAATGTTACATAAACTGTAATGCATATATTCTGGAAAAAAAAATGGAAAGAAATTTCCAGTTGGTATTGTAGCTAGAGCACTATGTACATAACGGATTGATTACAATAACTTTTGTAAAATGCTGTATTTTTCTCCCATCAATTCTATAACTAAAACTCACCAATGACATGCAAGGTAAAAGTCTTTTTAACAAATCCATGATCATTGCTTGCAATGCAGAAAAAATCCACATCATCAGCCTTTGCAACAGTAACTTTGACGACAGCTTGATACTGGTTCTTGTTAAGTTCCCGAACTTCAGAGTTTATACTAGATAATTGGCTATCAAAAAAGATCAGTGTATTTAATTTAGCAAAGTAGTGATGTAAAGTTAAATGAACAATGGTAAAAGCTGAGGGGGTGAATACTTTTGCAACATGTCAAATTTTTTTGTGTTATATCACTAAAGTGAGTAACAATGCACCTTTTGTTCTTTGTAATCATTAGAAACTGGTCTGAGATTAATATAATAAATATTTTGGCCATTTGAGTTATGTCTTTCACAAGAAAATAACTAAAACTGATTACCAGCATGGGGGGGGTGAAGACTTTTGCAAGGCTCTGTATGTATATTCTATACAATTTATGACTTATCTCTTTATCAGAGGTAATAATAAATGTTAAAGCAACTAATTCCACATCTTAAGCTAATTGAATAGTCTCATTAAAGTATACAAAAGTAGTTTTCAAAAAACATTGTGTGTTAATTATTACCATAAATCATGTCTTATATCAAATTAAATATATTACTGATGACAGAGAATAAAATCATTCTTGGAACAATTTTGTATATTAGTACTGAAAATAAGAAAACTGTGTTCATGATTTTTTTTTATTAATAATAGTTACTCCTGTTGTTCATTTTTACTCTTCATGACACTACAAATAAAGGATTTGAAGCCATATTTCATTTATTTCACAGGTTTATGCTTCATAAAAAGTTGTCTACTGGTTTCTTAAAAATCACCCTGAATTACCAAAAACTGTCTCCTATCTGCACAAGTAACTTGACTAGTACTTGAAATAATTTCTGTTCAGTAAGAAGCTTCAGAAATAAAAATATTCTAGACAAGTATATACTTACTGTTTGTGAAATAATATGAAAACACAGTATAACAAGTTCTTTTTTATATTAACTACACAAACAACTTAAAAAATATATTTTATGGTATAGAACCTACCTCGAATTGATTTGCACAGAAGGAGGAGGGATGGCATCAGCTGTACAAGAAATGTATTTGGGCTGCCCAGTGTTAACTTCCTCATCAGAAGCTGCAACAATCTGTGGAATATCTACACCAAATTCATTTATTTTTGTGTTTAATCTACAAATATTTAATTACTTTCATTATCATTTATGTTTCAATGATACTATAAGAATTACATGCATAGTATGATTTAAAATTAACCAAAACGTATCTAACTATCTTCATAGAAGTAATTTTAATAACAAAAGTATTTTTCAACTTAGTTGTTCTATTCAATAAGAGGTTAAAATTTTTCTTGCTTTAAGAGAAACCAACTGCATAAATAACAAAACAGTTACAGACCAGTATATCCTTTATATAATATACTTCAGTCTTTTTGGTAACTTTTTTATGGGTTTGGGTGCCATTCTCTAGAACTTCTGAGAGTAGACTCCAAAATACATTAATTAATAAACTTCACTGAATACACTTATTGAATATTAAAAAAGCACACAGACTTACTTTCTGTACATATCTTTCCTCTCCATCGCCCCTCACATGTACAGCTTCCATTCATTCGATTACAATGGCCACCATTCTTGCATATACAGGTTTTATTACAGTTAATTCCATAGTTGGTGTTAGGACATACTACAACAAGAAAAAAGTTCATGCAAAGTAACTGGTTGCTATTTCCCAGATATTCAGAAAATACAAGTACAATACAAAAATAAAATATTTAAAATCACAAGTTTAAAATTTGTTTTTATGATGAGCATTTAACTGTTGCTGAAACAGTTATATAAGGTTTAAAAAACATCAGTCTAATAGCTTTGAGTTTCTTAGAATATTTTTTCTGAAATATAACAAATTTCATTTTAGTTATATCTGAAAACAGTAGAAAAATTTATTGACATAAAATATTGTAATATTAAAATATAATTTTTTTTGTAAAGTTGCATGTTAAATAAATGACACATCAGTAGTTGTATTTATAGCAATGCTTATAAGTGAAAGCACTCTTTGCAATGTAATAAACTCTATTTTTTGAATTACTATATTTATATATATCTTAGAAAAAATATTTTTTTTGTGTTAATTCTCACATTGAGAAACTATTAGATATAAACAGCAATCCATACAAACAAGTCTCTAAAATAAGGCATTAGGTTTTCTTGAAAAATCAGCTTTTCTTCATAATATTTACACTGTTTTTCACTATGATGTTTACAATTATTGTCTTCCCTAATAACAAATGACAAGTAAGATTATGCCTAACATCAAGATAATTGGCAACAAAAAGGCTATTGTCGTTTGAAATTCTCAACTATGAATAAAAGTTAACATATTTTCAAAGAAAATAATAATGAGATTACACTTAGCTTGGAATAAAGGCTGCCTGGACAAGCATTCAAAGAGAAAGAGAGAAAAATAGGCAGTTGCTTTAGCTATGATCTGACTTCGTCATACATGTAGTATCTTGTGCCAAGACAAAAACACCAACTTTTGTAGTTTCATCCAAGCATCTGGCAGCATCTCACTTAATTATGCTTTGGAGTCCAGATAGGATCTGTCTGCTTCTACAGGTAAATAGGCTAGCATTGCACTTTCAGTGTTATCATTTTGTATCATACTCTTTTCATTTTGTGACAACTCTCCTTGTTGCCTAAGACTGCTTCACATTTTAAATGATGGAATAATGTGACCAGACAGTTTAGATATTAAAATGCACTTTAATTTATATGCTGGTGTTGGCTTATCTTAACAAGGCAGTCCATTCATTTTGGATATAGATGACAGTGCAATACAAGCAGTGTGACTATTGTTATGCAGTTAGTGGTCCTGAGTTTTCTGAGACTGAAGACTATAAAAAAATTGCATGATACGATAACTGGAGAAAAAGAGGGAGCGTCAGTGTTACAGCAGTGGTATAGACATTGTGTTGCTAGTAATACTCAGAAAAGCTCCAATGCAGAGTTGTAGGTTCTCTACTTCAGAGAAGATCTTTGATATCAGAATCTTCCTGAAAGATTGTAACACTAATCAATATGCTAGTTATTATTAATTAACCAAATAGACTAAAGCTTATTCACTCTTTATCATTTTAGTTCAGACTGTTACTGGTAAGTGGTAAACAGGGGATATATTGCACCTGGAAAAATCCATGCGATTCAAGAAGCAAACTTTTTAACAGTCTGCTAGGGTTGTATCAAGCACTGGATGTAAAGAAGCATATTACATCATATCTGGTGATATGGTTAAACAAGTCATACTGATGGATATACAAGTTTGTTCAGTTTAAGAGATTTTATTTAGTTTATTTAGTGATTTAATATTTATTGATTATTTTGTTTTTATAACAAGAGTGTTGAAAGTTAATTATTTTAAAGGTGATAGTTATGACAAGTTTCATTATGTAACTCTGTATTAGTCATCTGTTATACATGTAATTTAATTGTTGTAGTAGGCTTTTGTAGCATTGTTGCTGTTATCTTTCTCGACGTTTTCTCATTATGCTTAATACTATTGTTACTAGAGGGCTAGGTATTTCTAAATTTTTCTGTCACATGTTATAAATACTTGCAGATACAGAGAGGAAGTAAGTTAAGTCAGTGAGAGTGAAAGTAAAAGTGAACTTAAATTGCGGGATTATCAGTTTAGCTCTATAAAAAGAGAGTTTCACAGTTTGTACTGCAATAACAGAGATAAAGATGAATAATTTGTCTTGTTAAAGAAGGTTCTAAAGTACTTGAGCACACCTGTGTGGACTTTGACAAAAAGGAGGCAATTATTTATAGCTCTGGATACAACTGTGATAACCAACAGTTATAGTGGTGATGTTAAAGTGAGTTTCACAACTTGTAACAACAGAGATAAAGAACAATAATTCATTTTATCAGTTGGGTTCTAAAGTAATTTGATAGAAAATAGAATTAGTTAAAGCTTTGGATACAACTGTGGTAACCCCAGGGTAAAGTAAGTGAATTTATCACTGATTGTATTGTGAAAATAGAAGAGAGAAGAAATAATTTATCTTGTCAATAGGGTTCTAAAGTAATTGAACTAGTGTGGACTTTTGGGAAAAAATGAGAATTATATAAAGCTCTAGATCCAACTGTGGTAAACAACAGTGTAATGAATTTTGTACATACGTTTGACTTGTTTTGAATATATATTATTTTAAAACAAGTGGATTGTGTGCTGTTAGTTTATTGTTGAAATTTATCCCCAACAAGTCACAGACACCTACTGTAAAGAATCCTGGCCCCCATATAAAACCTAACACATACAGGCTGTAAAGTATAATATGCTTTATAAGTCTATAAGCAACATACTACAAGCTATTTTCTAAATGTGTTAATTGTTTTAAAGAGAAGTTATGTTATCTGTGGATTTACTGGAAGATCCCACATACTAATGATATTTCACAGCATCTTCAATGGTACGTGGAGATGTTGAGAACCATATATGTTGAAGTGCATGAATTTGCCATTTAACAAATGGAAAAGATCACTGTACCTCTAAATAGAGAGTATGAGTAACACTATATGCTAGTCTGAGAGATGAGTCTGGATCTAACCCTGGTACGTGTTTGCAAAGCATCAGCATCTCAGTTCTGGATGAGCCACAATTTACATCATCATTTGACTTCAAGAATCTTGTGATTATACTTACATTATTAAGAAACTTATGAGATATTGGCTGGACCAGAAAACAGAGAAACAAACAGATTAGGGAATTAGATAAAGACAATAATTCTATCTGACCTGAGTTGCCATCATAATGAGTCAGAGGACATAGAAATGATAGATGAAAAGCTCGTCTGCTTAGAATATCAACCACATTGATATGGCTGATACTAATAAAATCGATCAACAGCTAAAATCTACTTAAAAAACCAAAACAATTTTCAACTCTTACTTTCTAAGTTAAACAGTGGATCTACATGGAGAATATGATAACTGATCCACTGTGACTGTGCCATACCTGCCTACATATTCAAATGTTAACTTGTACATGCAAAGGTAAAATAAAGAAAATTACAAGGGAAAGTGTTTACATCTATTGTGTCTAGCCCCAGAAGAATATAACTAGAGAAAAGTTTTAATTTTTTTCACTCTGGAAGATTTCCAGTGCTGTGAATTGTTAAATCTTTCCTATAGCAAGAGAAACACTCTGTATTTCTCTTCTTTTTTTTTCTCAATAATCACAATTGTGTGCTACTCTTTTATTTCTGGGTTAACTGTTTTGAAATTTGGAAGGCATATGTCAAGATAACTTTTTCATCTCTTTGATTCATGCTCCCATTCCAGGGTCAGCAATTACAGAAACACATATTTGGGCTATAGTTTCCTCACCCTTCCATCAACACAAATGAGACTTGGCACAAAGATAGCTTGTAAAACTGTCAGAGATTAATGTAGAAAGATTTTGGATTTGTGCTTTCCATTTTACTTTACAGGGTCAAAGGTACAAATATTGCAACACTTGGGTTTTTGGTTTGCTATTTCTTTCTATTTTGACCAATCCAGATGAGACCTTAAACAGATACCTTAGAACTGCCACACACTGAAACTGATATATATGAAATTTTTGCTTTTGTTGCAATTTTACAGAGGTCAAAGATAAAAAATTTTGCAGACTTAAGGCTTTTGAAATTCCATTATATTTCAACCAACTTAGATCAGAATTTGCACGTGATGAATAGTGTAACTGTGCCAACTAGTAGCCACTGTAATAATAAATTTATTATTACTGTTCTCATATTATGTTTAGTCTGCTGTCGACCAAGAAATAAAATGAGCTAGCAGAATGTTAACAATGTTCCCACAGACATGAGCAAATGCTTTTACTACATTTGATTGCTAGTGAAATGAAACAAATACCTCAACTATTGTTCAAAGACCTTACCAAGGAAGGTTAAGGTTACTTCCTTAAATGGTTTCATTAACTAACTTCTGGGTGATACTGGTGCTTATCCTGAACTATCTCGTGCTTGATGCATTTTAATTTCTTATAAACCTTCAGTATCATCCAGCAGAACAGAAGCAAACATCGGCATTCATTAAAATTGGCTGTATTAAATTATCTGAAATAAACAGGAGAAAGCTAAGTAAAGCAATCACCAATTATGTAGATTAAATTAACATAATGTAGTATTTGTGTTATTTTTGCTACAAATAAATCCTGAAGTTTCACAAATGTTTTTGACAAATGCCATTGGAGTAAAATGAGGCATATTTGTTCTGTTTGTACTCTTTCTATCCATCTATACAGCAATAATCATTGTCCTGATAAACATAGCATTAGACCACATCACCACTATGCCCAAAAGAGATAAAAAAAAAAGACAGCAGTTAACTTATGAAGCTACCAACTTAACCAAGAAACAGCATAGGTGATTTCATACACTTTATATAGTTAATTGTAACACCCAACAATATCAATGCACTGCTTCATCAACCAGGATGTGGAGTTAGCTCATAAACTATGAATATGTGACTTAAGTTGCCATAACGAAATTGTAATAAATATTCTTTTCAAAACCATAGTGTATTGTTGTTAAAAATTTTATACAGTTTTTGTAAGGCAATTTACTTTACTTCTGTGACCTGTATATATATATATATTCTTCAATTTATTGTAATCATTATTTTGTTTTATGAATCTATTGGTTAATGCTTAGCTATTTGTATGATTCCAATTTTTATTTGTTGCACTACTTTCCCCTTCTTTTTTTTTTGATTTGAAGATTCACAGTTGGCTCTACCTGCTACTTTCTGCAACTTATGTTGTGAATCTTATGTACTTAGTGTTTTTTATGTTGATTTAATGGTATCATTAATATTGTTAAAAAGGGTCAGAGAGAGATATATTCTGTTCTAATGTGTTACTACTTCGAAGTATACTCTGTACTAAATCCTTATTTTTTTCATAAGAGAATTACTGTATTATGTATACCGTACTATATGTTACTGAGACTATAACTTCAATGGATCAATTTATGTGTTGACAAAAGTTGCAAAGTGTGGTTTGTAGTGTAGTTTTCTCAGTGTTTTTAGCATTACTATTATAAATTATTTATTGTATAATTAATGTGAGTATGAAGGACTACTTTATTATACATTGTGTATTATAGTGCTGTAATTATTATATTTATGTATTTTATAAAATAGTGGTGTTTGGATTCAATGTCATAAATGAATTAAAGGGCTTTATTTTTATGTGTTCTCTTGTGTCATGTTTTACATCCAGCTTTGCATATATTGTAATGTTTACATTCCATCCATGTTCCACAAGATTCCAGTTTCAAATTAAATTGACTTGAACTTTTCAATTTTGAGTAATTGGCTCAATGGGGTTGGACTTGTGGTAAACACTATCATATATTACACCTTTCTAAAGATTTTAAGATAAGTTTTTTTATATTCTAGTTCAGAACCAGCATATCCATTAGAGATCACATGCTAAACTTGGCCCCATGTGCCTCGCCTCTATGGTAGGTTTCAATCTTGATTGTGTTAACTATTATATTGAACAGTTTTATGTTAGTGGTCAATAATGTTCAAAAACAAAGCTACATTTATAATTATTAATGGGCATGGAATTAATGCTTAATTCCACTGATCATTATTACAACTAGCTAAACTATCAAAGAGTAAGGTACTTGTAGGCTCAGCATGAATTTTCCTAAATTGAAAAATTCAAGATTCCATTCAAACAGCTTCCAGTGTCTTCTTAGTTTTCTTGTCTTCTGTTAAGCTAACAGCATGTTTTACTTGACTTTGATTTCCCTTCTACTTTATGTATTACTTAATTTTTCCAACATTCATTTTAAGTTTCATCTGTAAACAGCATTATTTTGATTTAATCAGTTTAGTCACTTTTATGTTACATTATTTTATGTGTTATGCTGTCCTTCAATAAAAAAAGTATTTTTGTTGTCACAACTTGCCCTTTTCTTCATATGCAGCCAAAATAATCACATTTTAATTCTTTCACTAGCTAAATCTTAAGCCTACTTGTTTTACAAGACAGTTTGTCTGTGTTAATTATTCCTCATACAGGTTTACCACACATATATACTACACATAAAAAATACATGTATTTGGAGCTATGGATCTACTGGAAAAATGTTATCACACTCTATACAACTGCATAACCAACTAAATGATAATTCTAAAATATTTTAGAAGCAAAACCACCATCATATAATAGCAGCAACCACCTCCCCTACACTACTTTTAATTTTTATGCAAATGTTATAATTTTCCTACATTGGAGATGTATTTCCAATAGGTACTTACCTCGCCTCACATAAATAGCTATTCTCTTTCAGTGCTGCCCTCAATATGCAAAAACATTTGACACACCACAAGCCTTTTATCTCCCCTCCATTGGAATTGACTGATTCCAATGCATCTCTCATTCATCAACCTTCCACCAATAAGTGTGTGGCATACTCTCATGACGCATGTGACTCCCTTTATTCAATTCTACCGAACTATCACTTTGAGTTTTGGCAGAAGATGGAAGCACCAGGTTTCAGTGGGGAGGAAGTGTGAGAGGAGGAAAGTATATATCAGAAATACATTTTCAGTGTAGAAAAATTATAATTTCTGATATGGTACATGACTTCTCACATAAATAGCTAGAATCCCACATTGAATAGGTGGAGGGACTTGTGTGAGGGAAAGAAAGAAGCATCCTTCAAAAGCATTTGAAGAACACTCCCTAAGAAGAGACAGTTAGATTCTAAGACCTGATGTGGGGTATTGCATCACTTCTGAACCAGGTATACTTTTCACCCATCATAGAAAGTTGTTGCATATATGGGCAGAAGACAGAGGAGCACATCCAATTGGGAGAGAAGTATGGCCAGAAAGTCATCCGAATCATGCAATATTTATGAAACTCAATCCCAGAAATTATAGAAGTGGGTAAAATGAAGAGGATGTACCCCTAGGTGTAGAGTGGCTAGGGCATGACACACTGTACACGGCAAGCCAATTACATCCAAAACCCACTAATATTCAGGTGGGGTTAGGATGAGGATCATATCATCTGTAAGTCAACTACAATCCAAAACCCGGCAGCTAGATATTGACATTCATGTGAGGGTAGGAAAAAGGATCATATTACCAGCAAGTCAAATACAATCCAAAACCCAGACCACTGGGAACCGACATCCATGTGGAGGTAGGAAAGAGGATCATACCAGTGGCAAGTAAACTACAATCCAAAACCCATACATCTGGCAGGGGTATGAAAACGAATCATAACATCTTTGCTTCAAGTTCATGAGACCAGAGGGAATCTAGCACCCACTGACTCATGAATGGGGCACACGTTAATATGATAAAATGATAGATTGATCTAAAACCCAACATCTGTTATCAAAAAGATGTCTACGTAATGTAAACCATCTTCTTCAAAAGTGAAATTGACTGGAACCACCCCAAGCACATTAACATCCTCAAAATAAGAAACATTGAAGAATAGCAGAAGGGAAAGAACCATAACAATTCACAATTACCTCCATCATGACCCATAGCACTGATGGAGTATAAATGAGGGAGGAATATAGGCATCTGTAATACATGTGTGAGGACTTATGTTGATTGGTTTTACTCTAAAGCCAAAACCTGGCCACAGGGAACCAACATCCTTGTGGGGGTAGGATGACGGATCCCAATTGAAGGGGAGAACTGCAATTTTGACATCTCACTCTCATTTGTTTTTTTGTTTCATACTAAAGGATATCACATTCTCTACACCAGCAGAACCACACTGCATCTTGTGGAACACCCCACCTCTAAAGGGTGTATTGTGTGGCCATGGGATTATAATATGCAAGTCAACACAGCTTGACAGAGTGGATTTGAACAGTTAAAGAATACCTGGTCAGGCACCACTCACCATAGAGTGGGATCCAAACAATGAGCATTGACAAAAGGGAAAAGGGCCTCTGAAAAGGAAAAATAAGAAAAAATAAACTTACCCAGCCAAAATCTCACTAAGTTCTGATATTCTAGAATGGCTACAGACAGAAGATGATAACCCAAAGAGGAAGAAAACTGTGATTCAATGCAAATAGTGAGATAAATGTGTCATGAGTAGTCCACATATCCGATTGAAGAAGCACCTTCAAAGGACGACAAAGATAAACAAACACCAATGAAAAAGTAAGGTGTCAAAGTGGGTGAGAAGAAACTTGGAACAAAGTCTGGGAGGAAGACAATAAAGAGGAAGAAGCCAATCGAACGAAGAGCCAAACCCAACTGGCAATGGAGGAAGGAGAAAGAACATGAACAGAAGATAGCTGCCAAGGGAGAAAGAGGCTGGAACGGACCACAGATGGAAGCTATGCAGACAATATAACAGAGAAGAGCACATACAGGACAAAGAAGTCTACCTGGATCAGGACAAGGATAAAGGTATGAAACAGAAGGAAGGGAAAGCAGCTAAATGGAGGAGTTATCCTCATAAGCCACCTAAGTGTTAGAAAGGAAAAACAATCCAGAGAAAGGAAAAGATATCTAGAAGGATAAAGAGTATGTGAAACATCAATGGCAAATAAACAGACCACTGAGGGTGGTGAAGAAGGAAGGAGACAGAGGAAAAGCTAATGGAGGAGAAAGTTGGAACTGGAGAAGCCACAGAAACCACAGCTGAGATGGCCAGGAAAGAGCTATCAGAAGGACTGAACACAGAGTGACAAGGATGAACAAAATCACCCAGAGAAGAAGGAGAACTGGAGGATAGACATATGTGTTGTGCCAATCCTGGCTGAAAACATCGATAGCCAGAGCAAGAAGATGAAGAACTGGAGACCAAAACTAAGGCATTTTGTTGTTAAGGGGCATAACAAAAGCTTCAATGTGAAGAGTACCCCAATGAAGTTAAAACCACTGGAAAACAAAAGGTTCGAGAGACCACTCCATCTAATATATGTTGTCTGGACAGGAATCTGATCCACAACAAAAGCAAAAGCACTTGGAACACGACACACAATGATAGAAATATCGAATGTGTGGGTCCAAAACAAAGATCCAACATACGAATACAAAAGGATAAATAACAGGTGCTGCCCTGGTGATTGAGATAAGAAACCACTAAAGAAAAGTCAGAATGGATCATTACCAGTCGATTTCTGGCCAGATGGGGAAAATGAACCAAAAAAACGACCTAAAGCAAGAAGCTCCAGGATATTGATAGGATAAGACCTTTTTGCCACATATCAAAAACCCTGAAGCTTCCAATTCATCACCCACCATCTCCAAAGAAATGCATCCATAAAACTTGGAAAAACCAGATGAGGAAGAGGAAATGGGACACCCACAGATGTGTGAGTTATATCTAACTACCACTAATGCTGATTGACGACAAGGGCAGGAGGAAGGGTAATAAGAGACCACAAAAGATCTCTGCAAAATTCTACTAGTTGTGAAAAGTCCACAAAAGAGGCCGCATATGAGCCTGACCTAAGGGGATAAGGGCTACCATAGAAGATCATATCCCCAAAGGTAATGGAACTTTACTTGCTGTAATCAAACTAAAAACCCATTTAACAAAGTTGAAGAGGAGAAGGACAGGCCAGACTGAGATGTGTGTAGAAAAAGAAAAACACCCAAATGGACAAAATATTGGATAGGTCACAGTAAGGACTTCTTCAACTTGATTAACAGCCCATTATAGCTGCCTCCAGGAGCAACTTATAAAGGTAACATGAAGACTCCTGTTCAGAACAAGCAAACATTAGCCAGTTGACCAAAGAGAGAGGAAAGTCCAACCCAAGAGTACAAATGGACAAAATATTGGATAGGTCACAGTAAGAACTTCTTCAACTTGATTAACAGCCCATTATAGCTGCCTCCAGGAGCAACTTATAAAGGTAACATGAAGACTCCTGTTCAGAACAAGCAAACATTAGCCAGTTGACCAAAGAGAGAGGAAAGCCCAACCCAAGAGTATATAAGTGGTGAAAGAATGCTATGAATGCCCGAGAAAACATAGAGAGCCGAAGCAAGTCTGAAGGGCAGTGCATAAAACAGAGAAACCACACCATGGAGAATAAACTGAAGAGTGTGTTGCAAGTGATGAAATATTGGGATACGCAAATAATCATTTGCGACATTCCTCTTTGTCATCGATAAACCGGGATAAAAAGCCCACCTAAGGTTGAGAAACGACTCGAAGGTAAAACGGGTCTGATTGAAAATTAGAATGAGGCAGGACAAACCTAGTACAAGCCACCAGTCTCCAGTTTGGCACAAGGATAACATACAGCCTGGAGAAAGATGATGAACAGATGCACTGGCCGGTAGAGACAGAAAATATTGTACTGCTTCGGACAGATGCAGGCTGGTGGCAGGATCCTGGGGAAGGTAAAAGGTACCAAAGACAAAAGACGTAGGGAAAGAAATAGTAGGAACTGTAGTGTAAGATTGCCAAAGGGTAACCATATAATACAGATAAGCTCCCACTAGACCAGAACCATCTGGTTAGTATCCAGTACTGTTGGCAACATGCCAATCAACACTGAATAAAACAATGAGATGAGAAATCCATGGAAGGGGGAAAGGGATGGGTAGATAAGGGCTCCAACAGCAATAAACATGCAACCAAAGAGAAAAGAGTCAAGTGTTGATGCACACATTACACATGAGATTCCAAAGTTTCACATAAACGATCAAAAACATATCACCAAAGAAAATACAGAAATCCCTAAAAGAAAGAGGCATTAAATATACCCAGGACAAGATCGCATCATGATCCAGAAAATCTCAACTACAGTGAAATCATACATGTATAGTGAGAGCTGAAGATGACAAACATGCCAACATGGAGGTAATAAAAAATTGTAGAAAAATGGGGCATTGGATAAAACATAACATACCTAAAAAAATCATGTCAAAATGGATATATTAGGCCTAGCTGATTCTGCAGGAGGGGTAAGGAAAAACAAGGCAAAATCCGGGGGTGTAAAAAGGGTAACAAATCTTCATTGGCCTGAACAGTTTCAGTTTATTCAGGAGGATTAGAGGAGCAAGTTCAGGAGAAGAAGAACAATCTCATGATGGATAATAGCAGAGAAATCCAACAACAGGTCTCCCCCATCTACAGCCTGTGAAAATAGTGCTAAAGGTATAACACCTGAAGTGGGATCATAAACCTCAGAATTCATTGTAGAAATATGTAAATCAAACGTGTGAGAAAAAAAACTGAGAAATTAAGTTAAATTAAAAGATCTCTTCAATGTAAAGAAAAAAAAATAATGAAGAAGTCCCACCTTTGAAATTAAACTATTAAAATCATGATTTACACAAAGAGCACCAAAAGAAAAAAAACGTCTAAACATGAATACTGCCAAACAGGAAGTGATATTCAGTAGAATGGAATAGAGGGAGTCACATGCATCATCAGAGTATGTCACACTCTTATTGGTGGAGGGTTGACACATGATGATTTGCATGAGAGACGCAATGGAATCAGAAAATTCCAATAGAGGGGAGATAGAAGGCTTGTGGCATGCATAAACATTTCTTTTGCATATATAGGGCAACACTGAATGAGAGTAGCCATTTATGTTAGAAGAGGTAATGTACCGTATCGGAATAAGTATTTGATGATTGATCATGCAAACTGAAATGTAATATTTGGTCATTTTTTAATACATTTTCCTTTGGTAGAGTTGTTTGTACATCTTTACAATTCATGTTATTTGATGATCTGTGATGCATCTCTTAAAACCCTCTTATATCTACTTGATGAGGCTGAAGTCCAGTATAAAAGCCATTCATCTGGATAATCCTCTCTTCCTCATAGGATATTTTGAACAGTTTAGTGAGATAAAGATAGGTGTTATCATCCATTAGATTGAAAATGAGATCAACTTCACTAACACATGATAGGACAAATGGTTGGATGTAGTGGTTCACATTATACAAGAAAACAATGGTACCATTCTACTAGATGTAGAGGTCAGTGCTAATTTCTACTCACACGATACTTCTACAACCACTACTGCATGCATTATATTCCTGTATGTGAATGAAGTTGGATTTGTTGTAAATTCTCTTGTGATGAGTACATACCTGGCTGCAGACAACCCCTCTTTGTGAAAAATATTTCTCCACGTAAGAATGATATCACTGTTAGTGAGCTATTTTGTTCATTGTGTGAGCAGATTGCCAGTCATTAGGCAACTGACATACAAATTGGCCTTGTAAAGTTTTTTACTGACCATCTGTATATTGACACAGTATCTAGTTACTGTAATGAATGAAAGGATAGCAGGTGTCTGTCTACTTGTGACTTAGATGAAAGTTTACCTTGCCCAAGTCTTTTAGTAACTGTACTGTTAGTTTGGAAATGGTTTCACATTATGGTAATAAATTTTAGACACTTGATCTGATTACTTGCTTTCCCTTCATCTGATAGCTATCCATATTATTGAAACATTTAACTTTCTTCTTATAGGTCTATTCATAGTACATAAACAATTTATAGCACTTTAAACTTTGTGATTAACTTCAAAGTAATATATTGTTACATCTTCGTTTGTTAATTAACCTTCCGTAACTTCGTTCCGACGAAACTTTAGCGACACAAGTCCTTACTTAATAAAACTGGTTTATTCTTTACGAATATAACTTTACGATACACTTATTTTCAACAATCGCGCTAAAACAAACGCTATATCAACGAACGTCAACAATACTTCTGACTGCAGTTCAATTACTCACTATCTACCACACACACATTACATTATTGTCCCGTCACGTTGTCACCCTCTTTTATATACCAGACTACCCTATATCTAGTAAATGCTAGAGCATTCGCCAAGGTACAGGATAGTTCTAGAAACGTGGCGTCACTAGTCATGTGACCTCACTGACGCAACAATATGATATCTTAACTGAATGACTTAGTTCTGTGAGAAACTAGGGCGACCGACTTTCTACATTATGAACACATGCTCAATATTATTTACACAATTTATACACATATCTATATATTAACTAAGGAGATAGGAAACATATTGTTACGTCTCCGTTTGTTAATTAACTTCCCGTAACTTCGTTCCGAAGAAACTTTAGCGACACAAGTATCCTTACTTAATAAAACTGGTTTATTCTTTCCGAATATAACTTTACGATACACTTAATTT
>NW_013668661.1:1930-8360 GCF_000517525.1 Limulus polyphemus | reverse complement strand
GTAGAAAGTCGGTCGCCCTAGTTTCTCACAGAACTAAGTCATTCAGTTAAGATATCATATTGTTGCGTCAGTGAGGTCACATGACTAGTGTGACGCCACGTTTCTAGAACTATCCTGTACCTTGGCGAATGCTCTAGCATTTACTAGATATAGGGTAGTCTGGTATATAAAAGAGGGTGACAACGTGACAGAATAATGTGTGTGTAGACAGTAATTGATCTGCAGTCAGAGAGTATTATTGAGCATGTTCGTTGTTATAGCGTTTGTTTTAGCGCGAATATTGAAATTAAGTGTATCGTAAAGTTATATTCGGAAAGAATAAACCAGTTTTATTAAGTAAGGACTTGTGTCGCTAAAGTTTCGTCGGAACGAAGTTACGGAAAATTAATTAACAAACGGAGACGTAACAATATTTTATTTAAAAAAAGGCCTTACAAACCATGTATCATTGGTTTTAGTGGGGAAAAACCATTATCATATATGATTCCATTCATAAGAAATGGGGTTATTATAGTATTTATCTTTGCTTAAATCAGAAATCATTACTCGTTTCATATGCAACCTGCCATTTTACACCTAAAACCAGTTTAATACCAAAAAAGAAATTTAACTTCTGTGGGTGAACAATCTTCATAATTCAATTCTGAAAAGTGAGACATTGTACAATCTCATAGCTGCCTACCCTAATAAGCTCTCAGGAAGATACACCCCTCCCTCTCAGTAAAATATGTATTTTTTCAAAAAGGTTTCTTAAAACACGATACATGCAACAACTTCTATTCTTCTATCATACTTATAGACACTCTTTATAATATCAAGAACATTTCTTACATGCTTGAAGCCAACAACATGCAAGACTAGACTACACATAATAATTAGAACATTTGAAATTCAAAAAATTGTTTATTATTTTTTTAAATTATCAATTTGTTTAATTATTGGCTTAAAAATATATCTTATTTATAAAACACAGCATCTTGCCTGATTATGTATTCAAATAATCATGCACAGCTTGGCATTTATTGTCAGTGCAATACTACTTGTCAGTTTTAAGTATGGGTTGGATTCTTTACAGTACACGTCTGTAGCTTGTTGGTGACAAATTTCAACAATAAACAAACAGCAATACAGTCCACTTGTTTTAAAGTAACATATTAAAAAAAGTCAAAAGTATATACCAATGTCTGTTACATTGTTGGTTATCACGGTTGTATCCAGAGCTTTAAATAATTATCTCCTTTTCTTCAAAGTCTGCACAGGCTGGTTCAGTAACTTTAGAATCCAACTGACAAGAAAAAATATTTCTTCTCTACTCTGTTATTACAATACAGTCTGTGAAAACTTTACCTTAAAAATTATTACTATATGCTTACAATCATGCAGTCTAGATCTAGCTTTCAAATTATATTTTTGATGTGTATTTATACTTCAACAGTGGTCTAGTACATTCTACACACTACTAGATAGTATAATACTATAATACTCAATAAAAAACAATGAGAAAAACTCAGAAGTTTCTAATAATATGATGTAATAATATAGCAATTACCAATTCATAACTATGGAAGTACACAATGTAAGATTTGTAAACAGTTATGTAAAAAACTTGCGATCAACTACCACTTCTAAAAATAACTAAATTTTACACTGGTGCTATATAACTAGCTAAATCATAACTCTTGCATTAAACTTAAATGGAAACAGTCATGTATATCTAACACTACTTGGATTCACATCTATAATTCCAAGACAGCAAAACTATGAATGCTAACAATCTAAATAGCACATCTAACATTATTAGTGTAGAATTAGTTGAACTGTATGAGAGAAATGCTAAAAACAGTAGCCCCTTTGCAAAGGAAGCTGGGCTATACAAGAGGCTATAAATGGTACCTAATAAGTAAGGTTCAATTGGAAGATGTAAATCCAATGTCTTGCACTATATATTATATGGCAAAATAGTACAACTAGGCTAATAAAAATTATTTTCCCAGAGAAGGTGGAATTTTTGAATTAATTATAACCTATGATTATTTATTATTATATTATTCTAAAACAACTTGGTTGATATATCATTTTGGTTTCAGTTGTGAATGAGTAGCCTTTGTGGATTTATAAATTCTAAAAGAATCTATTCTATCCTAGACTGTATAACTAGTGTTACATACCATCACATGAAGATCCTCCCCATCCATTTTCACACTCTCCTGGGCAAATACCACTTAAGCTGTCACAGGCTTCATTATCCCTGCAATGACATTCTTGATCACATACTACTCCAAACTTTCCAACAGGGCAGTTAACTGATGTTTTGTTTGGTAGAAAAGGCACTGATGGATCTAGAAATAATAAATTAATATAGAAAGCTAGAATCAAAACAAGTCACAAGGTTAGGAAATAAATGAATTATAATATTACACTGCAATCATAACCAGTGCTGCATTTTACAAAACATTTGGAAGGAAACAGCCACAAGCAGACAAACTATTAATATTCTCTTATTAATTTTTGAGAAAATTGCAGCTGTATATAGCTGATTTCTAGTGTTAGTCATAATTCTGCATACTGAGTTCCCAAGTGGTAAATATAAAATTATTAAACAAATAATGTCTTTAACAGAGTATATATGTGTTTATGTATAATATTGATTTATTCAACCTTGGAATACCATGACTCAAATTAAAAATATTATTTAATTGTAACTTGAAAGTAAAAATTCAATTTGAATAAAAAGTTTGAAGCAACTGATAAAAAAATAACACTTTTTAATTTTGGGGATGGGAGATTGTACTACTGTCAGAACACACAAAAGATAAAACAATACACAAAAAACATTAGAGGAAAAGAGGTGACTACAGAATAATACATGATAAATATATAAGTAACATAATAGAGTAAGTAACAATGTATCAAATAAAAATAGAAAGTTACAACATAGAGCACAACATTATGCTGATAAAAGTCATAAAGTAGTAGAATACTGCAAAAAAAGGTAAAGGAGTAAAACAGAACATACAAAAAACGGCCACAGGATACTAAAACTACACACAAAAGGTAATAAGATAACATATTATTATATATTAGGAATAGAGTAAAAACATTATACAGGAAAATGTCAAAGGTTGGCAATACAAAATGCACAAAAGATCATAAGGTAAGAATAAACTGCAGAGAATTAAGTCATATGGTAAGATAACATTAAACAGATAAAAGCCAAAAAGTAACACAAAATTACACAGAAGAAAGTTAATGAGTAACAAACTGCCGCATAGAAAAGGTTATAGGATATGTAATACAATAGTATGGTTTCAACAATCACAGGTGAGCATTGTATTACACAAAGAAAGAGAATTGTGCACACAAAAAAAATCATAAAATAAAAAGTACTGTAGAAAAAAGACTGTCAGGAAGAAAACACTACAAAAATCATAGATAAGTGAGCACTACACAAAAACATTATATAGAAAAAGTCATAAAGATAGCACAACATAACACTAAAAAGGAATACCTTTAAAATAGAGAGAATAAAACTGAACAATATTACATCAAAAAAGTCACAGGGTAATAAGTGCAGAGATAAACTGTCATAGAATGCATTGATATTCTAAATTACAAAATATTACAGGGTAACACAATACAGTACAACAACAAAGAATCTGGCTGAAAAAAAACTCCAGAGTAAAATGAACTACAGAGAAAAACTTTATATGATAACACATTACTACATAGAAAGAGGTCAGAGAATAATAACCAGTCTTTCTCTCTGATTCCTCCAAATTTCTACTACCTGGTATATTTTCAATCATCAAGTCACAGATGAGTGCCTTCATACACCTGGCCTTCATGGCCTCAAGGTATCCTATGTACTATGGAGTGTTCACCTTTATTCTTGCTAAAGAAACATTTCTCACTGTCCCATCAATCAGCACACACACACACACACACACAAATATATTGTGACCATCATCTGTTCATCAGATACTAGACTGGTTCTCACTGATGCACCCAGTGTCTCGTAGGACCTTCATTTTCTTGTCCCTGACATAGCCTTCACCTACTGGCATCTTGTTGTTTGTTGGCACCTCTAACTGTTTATCACATTCTCCAATCACCACTGGCACAATTGACTCATTTGCCAACTAGAGCTGACCATCAGTCATGCACTGTTTAATCATGGTTATAGCACTGACAAGTTGTCTCTATTCTGTTTCTTGTGGAAGTAACATCTATGGTGACAGTCGCTCTTTTCTTGTTTCTTGCCAGGACTACCTCTGTAGGTAGCTCCAGCTGCTTTATGTTGAAATTTCTGTGGCTGCTAGTTGGTGAAAGACTTGCATTCATTTGCAATGTGTCCCATTTTATTGCTTACTTTTGAGTTTTCTGCTGTTGCTTGTTGGTGACAGACTTGCACTCACTCAAAATGTGCCCCATTTTATAACAAGCATAGTATCTCTTTTCCCTCTGTTTGTTAACTTCTTATAACCTTTTGTGGCATCCTACTTCTGGTCAGCCACCCCTGGTTTAAACTTTAACTCATTATTCTCGGAATTGCCAGTTATACTTCTTCCTTGGGCTTCCATATACTGTTCTGCCAGCTTGATCTTCTCATTTATGTCTCTTGGTGCTCTCTACTTTAAGAACAGTGACATGTCAGTTGAGCATGTGATCATGAACTGTTCAGGTATTAGTAGATTTGCCAGCCCTTCAAAACTATTTTCACTCTTGGCCATGTCAGTACATCTTGTAAAGCATCACCATAGATGTGCTCCAAATTGAAATACGGTTTCTCCAGTGGCAGGTTTGACTTTGCTGAACTTCCAACGAAAATCTTCCTTGGTAAGTTCACTGCATTTCAGCAAGGCTACTTTTAAATTTTCATAGTCAATGACTTCTTCTGACATCATGTCTGCATACACTTGTAGTTCTTTTCCTGTGAGAAGGGGGTTGAGACAAACTGCCCAGTCGCTTTTGTCCTAGTTCTGACTTTCAATGAATCTTTCATATCTCTCCAGGAAAGCATCAACGTCATATTTCTGTTCATCAAATTTGGCCAGCTTAGGTTGGCTGGCCATGACCCCACTGTTATTCTTAGGTCCTTCATTTTTCTTTTGGGTGAGCTTGGCAATCTTAGTTTGTGCTCTTATTTTCTCTATTTCCAGTTTCTCCTCTCTCTCTCCTTTTCTTCTTTCTCAATTTGTGCTCTTATTCTCTCTATTCTCTGCCAACACTCTTCTCTCTCTGGATCTTGTTGTTGGTTAAAAAACTCTTGTATTTTACCATATTTGAGCTCAAATTGCTGACCTCTTTCTCTATCCATTTATCAAAGTCAGTCAACATGGTAATATAGTATGGTTGTAATCTCTAAAATATTTTCACCAATACAGCTGTGCACATATATGCCTATTTATGCTGTTGTTCACATCTTCTGCCACCATTTATCATTGTATAATACTGGCTGGCTTGCCAAATGTCTGATTTTGTAGGCTAGATTCTTTAGAGTAGGTATCTATCAGAGACTTAGCAAGAAGGGAGCGGGGCAGGGGGCAGTGGTTTGTAATTGTATTGGCTGATTGTAAATCATGTCTTACACCAACAAATGTACTAGACTTTAGGTCTAATTGCAGTTACAACTTTATTTCTAGACTCTAGGTCCACCATCATACAAACTGTAGCCTATATTATAGGCATACTTAGACATATACTATTAAACTAAGCATTGCACTGGGACAGATCTAATTACTAAGTTAATAGATCTAGATGTAACATTTGTTCTAAAAGTTAGGCCTAATAAATCTAAATCTAGAATTGATGAGGCAGGGTTATATCTAGATCTGGGTAGATTCAATACAAGGTGCTTTCAATCTATGCACTCAAATCTAAGGTCTAGTTTAGATGTATAAAGCTAAATTTCTGTCACTATTATTACATCTAGATCCAAACCTAAGACTAAAAGGATGGAAATAACAGGTCTAACATTAATGTTAGATCTAGATATATTAGCGACTTAATCTAGGAATTGTAATCTAGCACCACTAATTAGTTAGCATATATTTAACTTTTCTCATTCTATCAAAACCTTTAATATTAAATATAGCCTTTGAGCCTCTAGACTTATATTATGTTATGATTACATCCTTCTCCACAGTGTGTGTAATTTTCATTCGAGCAGTTTCAGACTTGTCTCCTGTAGTGTTTGTGTAGTTAAACCTATCAAATTTTTAAATGTGATTTAACAACTGCCAGTAATTTATATGGTGCTCATAAGCATCATTTACCAGCATATACAGTCATCTGCATTGATTTTCTTACTGTTGTGTCACATTAATTAACATGAGTATGCCATTAGGCAGTTAAAGTGAAACCAGGTCCAGATGTGCCTAACTAGTCCCAAGTTGCAACTATAATTGTATAACTTAAATATAATTTGTAG
>NW_013668661.1:0-1543 GCF_000517525.1 Limulus polyphemus | reverse complement strand
TCCTTTTGATGGCAGCAAAGAGGTCAAAGTGCAAGACTGTGAACATGCTATTTCATTTGAAAAAGAAAACAATGAAGAAGCTTTTCTCTGTCCTGTTGAAAGCTACAATAATAATAAACAAGAGGATTCCATTTTGTCAGAAACAAATCCACAGAATAGTGTTGTTAAGCTAAAAGAGAATGACTTAATAAATATCTTATCACACAGGGATATTGGATTTATGAAGTTTGATACAACAGGCTTAGCAGTTGTAACACATGCACATCGCACAGAGACTGTTAAACTTGGAGCACATGAATTTCAACATAAAGAAGGTGCATTTGATGCCAAAGATGGGCATTATATGACTGCATTTTGGTTCAAACGATGCCTTCTGAATAGACAAGAGGTCAATCGTTCCTGGTTGGTGTATTCACTCTACATAAAGCAGCATACTGCTTTTGTTGTCTTCTTCTTTCATCTACATGTATAACATCCGATAGTCGGTCTGCTTTCAAAACACAGGGTGGGTTCTCTAAGTGGAAAAAAATTGAAAAATTAAATGCCCATGAAAATAGTGACAGTCATCGTGAGTCATTTGCTGCTTGGAAAGAAACTGAGCGCCGAATTCGTCTTCATAGTGGCATTGTTGAAGAGCTGCAAAAGCAAATTCAGCAAGAAAAAATAAATGAAGAGATGTACTGTGATGGTTGCTGCATTCTACACAATATTTAGCTTCTCAGAATCTTGCATTTCGTGATCATACTGAGGACATAACCTTAAACAAAAACCCTGGACATTTCCTGTCACTTCAGTTATTAGCAAAGTATGACCCAGTAATGAGAGAGAGCATTTAGAGCGTGTTAAAAACAAGCAAACGTCAACATCTTATCTTTCTCCTGAATTCCAAAATGAGTTTATAAATCTCATGGCTTCACATGTGCAAAATTATTGTTTGTCAGCAATTTGTAGAAACAAATACTATGGTATTCTGTTTGATTCCACACCTGATTTAGCCCATTGTGAGCAATTGGCCCAAGTGATTCGGTTTGTTGACATTGACTTTAAGACAAGAAAAGTAGAAGTCAAAGAGTCATTTATTAACTTTATACAAATAAAGGAAAAAGACACTGCCAATATTGAGAAAACAATAAGCACAAAATTAGAAGCGGATGGAATTGTATTGAGTGATTGTTGTTCACAATTTATGATAATACTGCTGTCATGTCAGGTCATCTGTCAGGCATTCAACAAAGAATTCTGAACAAAAATCCAAAAGCAGTGTTTAATAAACTGTGACAACCATAGTTTGAACTTAACATGTTTTCATGCTGCAAGTGAGGAAACAACAGTTATTACCTTTTTTTGGTATAATTAAAACCATTTATAATTTCTTTGCTCATTCAACAACTCAATGAAACAAACTGCAGCAGGAGCTTAAAATCTCTGTCAAGCGTGAATCAGAAACACGGTGGAGTGCAAGAGAAAATGCAGTAAAAGTTGTACATGAAAAACTGGATGAATTGCTAGGACTGTTAGAGCAATTAAGTGACAATTGCAACAT
>NW_013668660.1:137544-144662 GCF_000517525.1 Limulus polyphemus | reverse complement strand
GACATTTATATGAACCGTTAAAATATCAATAATTTACCTAAAACATTCAACTTCAAGCATTTTTTTGTGTTCACTGTGTTCCCAAAATCGGGTGTCATAGGCTAAATGTTTATACTCATTTACTAAATATGCCCAAAATGATCACCATCACAAATAACACGTATTGAGGACGTTTAATCTAGATCACCTTCACACGTTCATCAATGATCAATTTCATAATTTAACAGACCCGCATAGAAACAAAAAAAAAGCATTGTTAATTTCCTCAATGTTACGATGACAAACAATTTTCTTAAGAACCTCTATCAGATCCTAATTGTCCCGAACGTGTCCTAGTTTAGCGTGTTCGTGCAGCGATCCGAGGGATTTATAATTCTTGTCCCGCTCTGTTGCCACAAAAACACTCTCCGCAATTTGGGGCCATGGGTACAGGTCCCCAATGGCACAACGGTATGTTTGCGGACTTACAACACTAGAAACCGTGTTTCTATACCCGTGGTGGGCAGAGCACAGGTAGCCCATTGTGTAGCTTGATGCTTAACTTCAAACAAACAAAAAAACATGGGTACTATACAAGAGTGGGTCAATTTCTACTATCAGGTCAGACAGGAGTAGCCCCAAGAATTGGCGGCGAGTGCTGTGGACTAGCTGCCTTTCCCCTAGTATATCAGTTCATAATTAGGGACGGCTATAAACAGCCCTTGTGTAGCTTTACGCGAAAATTCTAGAACAAACAACCAACCAATGAGATTAATTAGTTTTTCTTCCGCCTAAATGTTTTTTTACCCGAATCGGTCATAAACCGAATGACCGACTTCAACAGCTCGCTTGACCTTTTTTTTTTATTTAAGTTTGATATCTGCTGATAGAATTTATATGAACTCGAATAATAAAATATAAATGAAAAATTCAACACTTTTACTGCTCCTTGAGGTGTTTGTATAACAAATATTTTAGATATTGAATTCGAGTTTGTTTTCTTTTATTTGCCAAAATTTGAACATAAGATTTAGAGTTATATTTATATATACTGTGTGTACACTTCTAACCCAGTGAGAATTCATATAACTGCAACTATATAAAATTCATATATAAACAATACATGTGATGAAATCGGGTAAATGTTTCCATTTTACGCAGAATACCGACCCCTAACATCCACAAAAATCGGCAAACTCAAGTCGTATGCATAAAGTTAATTGTTATAGCTCGTGAAACCACAAATCTAAGAACAAAGTCAAGTTTGTTAGAAGACATGCCCATGAGTCAAGGTCTTCTTTAAATAGCTTTCGTCAGCTCTGTGCTTTAAATTTAATGATTCACTATTTCGGTCCGCCGTGTTGCTCGGTGTCATTGTGTGCGTGAGGAGGACCAGGAAAGCGTTTATACTTCCTTATAGCACAAAAATAATACATCCGTTTAACATAGAACAAGAAGTTATCACGCCAACTTTTCAACACTGTCTACCATTTCGTCTTAGTAAAGAAAAATAAAAAAGACTAACCCTGTTGGCATGAAACACTGGCGCAATATTTAGGAATGTGATGGACATCTTCTACACCCCCCCCCCCTCAAGAAGTATAATTATCGGGAGAGAATGTCATCTCCAATACAGGGGGAGTCAAAAGCACTCACTTCTTCCCCTCACAAATTTCCCAAAGTTTACGATTTCTCCAACATGAAATGAGTTTTTGGTCCAAAATAATGAAGCACTACAAACAGATACAAATTCAAAAATGAATTTGGTGGCTGGAGGCTGAATCTAAAATATAAGATGAAGAGACGAAGGTATAATAAGGAAGGTCCCATGAAAGCTGGTCATTAAACAGTTTATTTCATTTGTGTTTTTCTTCCTGATTTCCATCATATCTTGTCCCCACTGCATCAAAATAGACCCAAACTAACACTAGTTGTAAGGGGGGTGGGGAGCATGCCCACGAATACCCCTAGTATCATTTTGCTTCCAACGCTTATAGATCACATTTGTCTTTGATATATACTTTTGACAATACTTTCATTACGAAGTTTCTTATAGCTTATTCATCTATTCCTCTCCTAAGTTAAGGCACCACTGGAGTAACACCACATCGTTTAGAGAACTTCTACATCTTACAGTTCTACAGACGAAAATACATTTAGTTTAAAATTGTTTATTTTCATAATATATGTTGGTGTATGAAAACAGTGAATAAAATATATGAAATGAGTTGCACAAAAGTACATTCACGTGCTTATGATTTGCACTGTCATTTGCTGTCATCCAATCAACCAAGCAGTGGCACACCAACAACATGCCTATAACAGGACAGGCAGTCAAACTATTCTCAGCAGTAGTGTGGTAAACGTATTCATGCTTTCATACAGGACAGAAATGTCACTTGAGTTCTGGTGGGTGAAAGTGACTCCGCATGACAAATTAAGGCGAAATTTCTTGTTTCAGTTGGCATGCGTGGAAATTCTGAAGAGAGCACGTGAAAGTAATACCGTTATTTATAGAAGTAGTCGATGTAGAAAATTCAAACTTTTAAAACGTGATGGTAAGTAATTCAGGGTAGGCACTCTACGTAGAACATGATAATCCAGTAGAGATCTTGCCAGTGACCTAGCTGTAAGTACAGGTGTGAATGTTACACTTTAATATATATCTTACTCTTCTGGGTGTAACATCTTGTGCCAATATATATATATCTTACTCTTCTGGCACAAAATGTTACACCCAGAAGAGTAAGATATATATTATATTGGCGCAAAATGGCCTTAATGGGTGAGTTACTGCTCAAAAGCCACTATTCAGGGGAAATAACCAGGCCAAAAGGTTTAAACGAAGATCAGATTTCAAACAATGGGATAAGCAGAGCTTGAGAAGGGTGCACTTTACAGATGGGTCCAAATTAAAATTGTTTGGCAAAAATAATGATTGTCTGATGGCATAGACGAGAATGGTATTACGTGCAACATTTATAGCGAATTATGCTTAGAGACCAATACAAGTGGGGAATCCATCTCAGCCAATGGTGTTGAGATCTACACAAAAGTTGAAGGCACATTGATTGTTGTCAGGTGCAAGTAGATTATTATCCCTCAGGAATCTGTTGGGCAGGGATTTATCTTCTATCGAGACAGTGATTCCCAGTAAGCAACAGATGTAAAAAATAAAAGAAACGGTATTTTGGAAAAAAAAAAAAAAAGTGGTTGATGGAATACTTGCAACTGTGGTTCCGCTATGAATATCTTTAATACTGTATGGACTTACATGGAAATGGAGACAGTCCAACAGCAACCAAGTGATATCTTTAATACTGTATGGGCTTACATGGAAATGTAGAAAGTCAAACAGCAACCAAGTTAACTTGGCTGAACATTGGGGAGTAATACATAACATTTCACGATCATACACTGATAAACTTATGTTAGCGTAAAAATATAGTATACAGCTACGTTTAAAGGGAAAAAAATAGTGCATTGTACAATTATTCGTTTTTCTTTTGTATTTTCTATGATCATGTATTGTACTAATGATAAATGGACCACTTAGCTATAATACCCATTGCTTATAATTATTGTATGTGTATCACCTTTGCGTTTCCATAACTATTTCCAATATTGTACCTTTTTTATTTAATCCTGTTTTTTCCACTTAAAGTCAAATAGTTTTGGTTTTATATGTCATAACATAACTATCAGTGTTTACCGATACTACGCTTCCTGGCGGTTCAGCGGAAAATCTCAGGGATTGTGGCTCTAAAAATCGGATTTCGATACCTGCGATGGACAGAGCATAGATAGTTCATTGTGTAACATTGTGCTTAACAACAAACTAACTAACGTTACAACGAAGACAACTCGTGACATGTAAAAATAAGAACACTCTTGTTTATGGCCGAAAATTGAATTATTTTATGATATAAAACCCGTACATTTTAATTCGTTTTTCTTCAACAGTTTGTTATGAAGTAGAAATAAGTTTTGTGGTATATAATATGTTGTTAGAATGTCTTTGTGAAAGTAATAAGACAGTAACCAATGGAAGCAAGCTTGGTCTTATGTAAAGTATTCCATCCCCAAACAGGTGCTGCATCCATAGGAAATATAAAACTTCTAGAACATTTGTCATATTATAAAAAAAAGGTAAAACAAAACAGCACCAACACGGCCATACCATTTCATTCTTGTACTGGTTTCTACGGATATCATGAACAAATTATTAACAATTATTATTGTGTGATTAACAAACCTGAGAATTCGGTGACGATGTCTGCTCGAAGAGCATACTTAGGCATGTCATCTTTTACCAAGCTCTGGAGTTGTACTTCTGGGAGATCCAAATCATCATTACATATATCTGTTCCACAATAAAAAAACAACAACTAAGTAAGTTAATCATAAACCTTTTTCGATGCACATTTTTTTTAAAACATAAAAGTAAGATTTAATAACTATCTTAATAATACACGGTCTTCATTCACTGAATATGGGTTTAGTCAAAGTTACAAAAGTACACAATAATTTATTAAAAGCGCTACCAGGTTCTTTAGACAACTCTACAACAGTCGGCACTACTCGCGCGGCCGCCATCATAAAGAGAAGCCAGAAACAAGTCATTACGCAATTTAACATGGTGTTGTCTTATAGTGTCAGAGTGAAAAACGAAACTGATGTTTTTTGGCACAGTGAAAGATAAACTCTTTATTAGTTGTTTCAGCCGACTAGCTTCGGTAACATAGTTACCTTGGTGTTCAATAAATACAGTCAGTCCTTATGATTGTAACTGATGTTTGATAGTACAGTTAACCCCTAGGATGGTACTGTGTTACTGATACTAGTCGACCATCACAAGGGCTGACTGTGCTTATTGAACGTCGTGATCTTAGTTCTCCAGATATTGTAAATCATATTTATATCACGTTCAATTAATTGCTTTAGTGCTTCAGTAATTATTACTTACTAACTAAAGTACTCATTCAACGCACAGGGAAGATCCAAACATCAAAGTATCTAGGTCACACCCTTGACAAGTTGATGATAACTGATTTAGCGATTCGTCAGTTATAAGCGGACACATATACATAGACTCTTGTCAAATAATGGTTTAGATAAGAATTGACTGTTTTGTTTTGTCTTTATCTAAAAAACATTATTTATAACAACAGTTACTATAGGAACAAAGTTATCAAAAATGTCGCAAGGAGGAGAAATTCTTTTTGAAAAGATAAACTCTCAAAAATCATTTATCAACTAGTTTGTCTCTCATGTACAAAGTGTTCTTCATCACCATCTCTGTCGACAAACAAATAGGCGTTTATATATTTAACTTTAATATTATATCAATAGGTGGCGCAACAGTTCAAGCATGGTGGCTGGCTAAGTGTTAACAGAAAGAATAACTAATTTCCTTCAGCGTATAAATATATATATTTAATACATATATATATATCCTAACATTTGTTAATATCTTTGAATGACAGTGAAAAATTGTATGTCAATAGAGGACACAAGTTATTATTATTATTATTTACAGTATTATTATCTTGATACACTAAAGAAGCTGAAGTTCTGTATTTCATTCCCAACAATATATTACTTACCAGTGATTGTTCCGACATGACGTATGGAACTCTTGACAATATACTCTTTTTCACTGCTCAGCTGTTGGTGTATCAAAACATTATTACAAGTATATGGGCAGTGGTCTGAGCAAGTATCAATGTCCTGTACTTTGGCTTTTCGCCACGCAGTAAGCCCCAAAACATGCTGTGAACAGGTGTCCTGTAAAGAGGAAAAGTCGTAAGAGTAAATAAGCAAACTTTTGACTCTAAACTACTCTTTAAAAATGAACTATAATCAATATCATTGTGATGAAAATGAGCATATTGTTCTTTTATAGACCACTGTACAGGGTGTATACAGAACTTTAAAAATAAATTCCCTGACCATTCACATTGTTACAAACACACACACATATATATAAAGGAAATTATGCTCGGAAATATCCGCATTAACTACTTTGCTGAGCTTACACACTAGACGTAGTAGCTAGCCAATATATTTCTGTTGGTGATTACTGGCCAAAAAAAAAAAAGGACTTGCAAAAAAAAAAAAATACCCTGACTTTAGGCATTTTCTCTGATTATATACACCCTGTCAAAAAAACCCCTTTTGTTCTGAGACTAATTAAAATACCTTCTGTTGTATTGTAGTTCATTGTAGACCCCACCATGCTATGCTGTTCTGAAGCCATGTATAAAATTTTCGGTTGATCTGTAATTCATTTTAACGACTCTTGTTCTGAGATTATCTCTATTACGCTAAAAACTGAGTTTCGATACCCGTGATGGGCACAGCACAGATAGCCCATTGTGTAGCTTTGTATTCAATTATAAACAAACTGAGGTTATTTGTAAAAAATTACGTTGTTTAGTAGTTAATATTTAATAACATGGATTCTCCTAAAGCTAAAGTTCATGTTTTCGTTTCTTAAAGTTTGAACACTGATTTTTCTAAAGCCACTTATAAAATATAATTTTGTTCTGATATGATTTCTAAAACTTTACTTTCATAGAAATTGAAATATATATTTTAAAGTTCGATGAAAATTATAATTATTTCATTTATTCTAGGATTATTTTTCTTCAAACTAAAAAGTAATGTTTTATGAAAAGAATCTATTTGTGAAATGTTTTATTAAACCTATTTACGACGCTTTTTGCTGCTCTTTGTAAAATATTCTGTTGTTATGAAACCATTTTTTTATATTTGATGTTCTTGTGTACAACATCTCAGACTAACCTGCTTTGTTTATTTGTTTGTTATTAGGCACAAAGCTACACAATGGGCTATATGTGCTGCGCCCATCAAGGATATAGAAACCAGGAAATTTTAGCATTCATAGTATCAAAGTTGTAACAACAATAAAGGACAATTTTGGGATTTTTGTTATTACTGTGAAGAGCAGTCTATAATACTGCCAGAAGAGTAAAGAAAATATTAGGTTGTCAAGAAATTAATGACGCTTTTTTTTTTAGATGAAAAAACCTGAACAACTTATATGTCAAAACAAAAGATTTATTAAATGAAATAGTCTCCATTCTTATCGATGATGCTTTTCCATCTTACAACCA
>NW_013668660.1:130747-136669 GCF_000517525.1 Limulus polyphemus | reverse complement strand
TTCGTTTAACTATTGTACGTGATGTACGTTTTTTTTTGGGGTGGTTAACGAAAGTTTTTGAAAACGCGTCATTAATTTCTTGACGACCTAATATAATTAAATGAAAAAGAGAGGTATTACTTATGTTGATGTTTATTTTTGTAACAATTTTATACAGAAGAAATGAGTGATATTTATCACCCCATGTAAGTTTAAAGATGTTTTTTGTATCATACATCTCACGTAAATTTACAGACGTTTTATGTATTTTAACACCTAGTTTTAGCTGAAGTATCATTACAGTTTTGTGTGTTTGGAGTCAGTAACTTTACATTTAAGGATTGAGTTATGTGTGAACGAGTCTGGGATTGGGACATTTCGAGTTCTGAAAGATAATTTTAAAATAGGCCTAACATTTGTGATAAAAGTCATGTATATTGCAGATGTTTCTTTCACCTTCTTCAAATTATTTGACCTCTTCGGATTCTAACTCGGGAAATGGAAAAATAGCATTTCAGATCTATATTTTGTCTCCAAGTCACTGCCTAAGGAGCCTCTCGTTCAATACTAGTACTCGTCAGTTGAGCTGGATGATACGAAACAAAAACTTTTCTGAAACGCTACAAATAGTATAATAGCAAGACAAAAAATGGACAAATTAAGAGGAATGTGAATAAAATACAGTTTTGTGATGTTACCACAAATGTTAGGCCTATTGGTCTCCAATGCTTCACCAGCTTTCGGCGAGCACCCGGTGGGACGGAAGTAGTCTGAGGGCTTATAACGCTAAAAATTGTGTTTCGATACTTAATGTGAGCACAGAACAGAGAGCCCATTGCGTAGCTTTGCGCTTGGTAACAAAAGTTTTCCATGTTTAAGCTTTATTTAGTCGACCATTTGAGATGGAGCTGGTGGTGTACGTGACTACTTCAGTAAAATATCAATTGCTTCCAGTGGTAAGTCTGCGGGCATATAACGCTAAAAATTAAGTTTCGATACCCGTGGTGAACACAGCACAAATAACCGATTGTGTAGCTTTGCGTTTAACAACAATTGTTTGTTTGTAATTAAGCACAAAGCTACACAATGGGCTATCTGTGCTATGCCCACCACGGGTATCGAAACCCTGATTCTAGCATTGTAAGTCCGCAGACATGCCGCTGTGCCAGTGGGGGGCGCTTAACAACAAACAAGCAAACAAATATCAATTCGCAATGCAATCGAGATACATTTAAAATCTGATTATAGTGTTTTTGCCTTTAGCTAAAAAAAATAAAAATCCAAAAAAAAATCTAAGTTTCAGTAGAAGTTAAGCGTTAGTAAAAATTACTTTTTAGTTTAAGGCTTCATACTTAACGATGGTTACCTGAGAATGTTTAAAAAAAACACTGTACTACTATTTTTTTAACAAAATCAACAAACGTTGTTTCAGTGGAACTATCTAGGTGTTATTATTTGTTCCAGGTAGTTGAACTGTAGTCATAGCATTACACCGCCGTTGTTGCTATAGCTTGGTAAACAAACAAACAGTTTAATTATCTCACGTGATAAACGAAAGTAGAAAAGTATGTACCACGTGCCTTATCACAAATTTACAAGTTTAATTACATCGTATTTTCTCCTATAGAACAAGTGTTTAGTATACAAAGTAAAATAAATAGGTGACAAATAACAACCCAATTTGTAATGGTAAGCACTTAGGAAACAATCGCCTTGCAGCCAGTATGGAAGTTTGACAAATCAACTCTTTCCTACTCCACCAAGATAATGGTCTGAACAAATAGCTTTCATATATTAAGAGTAATTGTACTTTTATTTTAGGTTTTTATGCATTTACTATCAGTTTCTTGGTTGTTGTCTCTACCGCGAACCAGCGTTGGCTTTCTTCGCGTGGCCCTCCCACGCACCCCCAGTTGCTCAGGTGGTTAGTCTGAAGGCTTATAACGCTAAAAAAACGCGCATTACAATTTCTGATTTTGTGTTATAGTTTGTGAAATGTAATGGGTGTGATTCACAGTTTTGTGTGATGTATAAAAACAATGTAAATTGGTGTCAGGTAATCTAACACGAACAACTTCGTTACACTTCAAAGTAACGAGAGAGGACTTTAGATCACAATATTTGTTCATAACTACAGGCAGACAATAGTAGATAAACTCGAGACATACATACATACTGTAGATTATCAACTGTTACTTATCATAGCCTTGAAACTCACGATTACTAACCCGTGTTACTGTAGATTTAGTAATATCAACTGTTACTTATCATAGCCTTGAAACTCACGATTACTAACCCTTGTTACTGTAAATTTAGTAATATCAACTGTTACTTATCATAGCCTTGAAACTCACTATTACTAACCCTTGTTCCTTATTCTTCTTTAGAAACTGTTATATTAAACATCAGGGCTATTTGTGCGTTTGAGTGAGAATTTTTATAAAGTGAAATTTTAGCGCGTAGTAAAGTGTTGTGAACGCCGAAGGCAGTAGTCATATAGATTGGTCTGGGGATATGCTCCCCACAAAATGTTTATTATTCAATGAAACAGAATGGTGTAAACTGATAAATTTAACCTGAATCCAGTCAGTCAACCAACGACAATGCGATATAGAAAGCTGTTAATTTGACCAAAACATCAGATTTGTTTATTAATGCGTATAGACCCAGATGCGTCAATGGATGAATAACCTTAGTAGTTCTGAAATATGGTTAGTATCTTTAAAACGTGGTAACACGACCAGTTATCACAGCAACTAAGAAATGTCTGATAATATGTTGCTGTGGGCGTGTACTTTACGTCATACATTGTGTGTGTCAGTTGTATGAGACACGTTTCGATATGTTGTTTCTGGAAGTTCATGACTTGTCAATTCATAATAAAATGCACTGATAAAAGGCATATTTAAAAACTCAACATCGATACGAAAATGCGATAAATTGCCTATATAAATTTTACTTTGTTCGTTTCCTTTTCCTTTTTTTTAAAGCTGAATCACATTTTATGTTTGTTTAGCTTTTACATTGCACCAAACATTACATTGAATGTTTCCCAAAGGCGGAAAATAAAGGAGTTTATATCCACCAATAAAATGGAACGGCTGTTGGAACAAAATCGAAAATAGTCAGAACTTATTAGTTTCGATATTTACTACAAAAATCATAAATCGCTCCACATATATCATATGTATTATTTGAACAATTAAATGTTTTAATTGTAAAACTTGAGAATTAAAACTTGATTAAGGAGCTAAGGATGACAAATTGTACATTATAACTGAAATCTGAATGAGTACAGGAAGCCTGAATATGTCTACTGTTTGAACCTTTATTCACTTTTAACTAACAGTCCAATTACTGTCAATATTTGTACAACCCCACACTTCCAGTATGACGTGAAAGCCCAGTAGGGTTATGCTGACAGTTTGTTTGTTTGTAGTTAAGCACAAGCTACATAATTGACTATCTGTGCTATGCCCTCTACGGGTATCGAAACCCGGTTTCTAGAGTCATATATCCGTAGACTCGTCGCTGTGTCATTTGAGTGGAGTGTTCAAAGAAAGATATAACTGTATTAAAAATATTCATTTGTATTTTGTATTTATGGCAAAGCTTCTAAGGTCATCTACAGCCGTCCTTAATTTTGTACAACTGACCAGAAGGAAAGCAGACAGTCAGCAGTATCCTACCACCCACGCTAAGAGATTAACTGTCACTTTTATAATACACCCATGAATAGAGCGCGGGGAATATTTTGTGGTCTCGTATGGCTTGTAATCCGGCTTGCCATCTCCGAAATCCAGAGTTCTACTTCAGGGCCAACCCGTGCTCAATAATCAAAGTATCAGATGATTATTATAATAAGTCCATATACTAGAATCAATATAAACTGAAAATTAGGCTTTAGTTTTTTTTAAGATTCTGTTAGTCAGTAAGAAAGATGGATGATGACAGAGAAATGGGCTAAAAGCTATGTTAGTTTAATTGTTCTTTGATTGTGTGATAAAAATATATAAAATTTCAATAGACTTAACTTGATAGGCCACGCGCTAACCTTAAACATCACAAAACAAATGTTCATGTTTAAACTAATACCTCCAACTCACAAAATAAAGAGTCCAAGGTTTATTCCTCACTGTCGCAAAATCACGTTTCTCACTCTGAGGCCGTGGGTGCGTTATAAGAGTCTCGGACAAATCCCACTATTCGGCTGGAATAACCTAATAGTTGGTGGCTAGCCTATCCTCTAATCTATTAGTTCAAAATTAGGGACATGTAGCGCAGATATCCCTTTTGTAGCTTTGCACAAATATCCGAAACAAACAAACACATAAAAAATAAATTTTTCTGTTTAAACTAATGCTTCTAATGAATCAAACATAATGTCCTTACCTTGGTATAAAGCAGATCAAAATCTCGATCATTTGAGTCATATTTTGAGACAACATTTCAACAAATTCGCTTAATTGATCTTTTAATTATAAAATTATTTTTGCCACGAACACACAGTTCGTCTGTCTGTATGAAACTTTTTGCCAACTTCCTCATTAAAAAGAAAACAATATTTTTATTTGTTTACGTAAACATATTTTGGGAATTTAAAAAACGAAGATTTATATACAAAATTTTTTTGTATGTACCAAACTTTCAGGCTATAATTTATTAGGCGACAAAACAGTAAATATCCCACATAAAATGGGATAAAGCCAAAGTATATATAAAAAAGACACGATGCAAATATTGAAGGATTTCCTTATTCCCAAAGTCATCAGTTTTTATTGGTTCCTAGGCCTGAATAACAAATACTTATTTTGCAATTGTCATTTTGACCACTGTCATAACCAGTACATTATAATATGAAAAAAGTGTTATTGTGACCATTAAAGTTTTCTACATTATATTTACGACAATGCTATTAAAGCTACTGCCGCCAGCACTAATTCTGACCAGAGAGAAGGCAGCCAGTCAGCAGCACTCCTACCATCCACGATGAGGTTGACTGTCACTCATATAACGCACTCACAGCTCAAAGTGCAGGGAATACTTTGTGGTATACATGGATTCGAACCTAGCTCGTCAGCTCCCGAAATCCGGAACTCTACGTCAGGGCCAACCCGCGCTCACGTGAACAATAAGATACTACACTCAGTTCTTTAGATTTCAGTACAATCGAAAATTTCAGACCTATTGACTCTTTTACTGTCACGTTTATAGATAAATAACTCCCCCAGCATCGGTTTTATTTTTAGGTATACACACACACACTTAAAGACACGTTGTAATATTTCATTACTTACCAGAAACTTTATAAACTGCTAAACTTTGGACAATTTGGAGAGGAATACCCCTTCTTTATCCTGGGATAAAATCTCAATGGCAGTGCTACTTAGAGAGACACATATATATGTGGCCCATGGCAGTTAAAGTTATTGGTTTCGTTTGGTTCTGAAATTCTCACAAAAATATACGTGGGCTACCAACTCTAGCCGCCCCTAATTCTGAACTGATGGGCTACACTAGAGGGAATGCAACTAGTAAACACATCACCAACTCTTGGGTTATTCTAACCGAATAATGGGATTTAAAAGCCACTCTTATAATGCACCCATGGCATCAAAGTGCAGAGCGCGATTTTTTTTTCTGCAATAGATTACCACTCCCACTCACCCCGCCAAGCTAACATCTAGGTCATGCCCGGCACAGGCAACAGTGAAAGGGTTAAGAATTTTTTTAGCAAATAATTTTGCAACATTGGACTATTGTCTTACAAAACCAGAGAGTAAGAGGGTGTTTATTTTTTTAACTACAATTTGTTTGTTTGTTTTGAATTTCGCGCAAAGCTACACGAGAGCTATCTGCGCTAGCCGTCCCTAATTTAGCAGTGTAAGACTAGAGGGAAGGCAGCTAGTCATCACCACCCACCGCCAACTCTTGGGCTACTCT
>NW_013668660.1:111068-129747 GCF_000517525.1 Limulus polyphemus | reverse complement strand
GGGGATTCGAACCCGCGACCCGCAGATTGCGAGTCGAGTGCCCTAACCACCTGGCCATGCCGGGCCCCACCAAAGTCAACCACTGTCTAAACAAATGTTACTTAAACTTTAGATGTTAGGTGTATCTTCATACTGGATGTTATCATTAATATTAATTTCCCACCATAGCCAGCTACTTACTTCAAAACTATACTTGGTAAAGAACATAGTTAACTGGATAAACTGTTCTTACTTATAAACATTAGAATACATTGTTTCATCACTTGGATGGCATACTGTTAACGACATCTTCGGACGTCCTTAATATTTATTTTCTCCACTATTTTAGTCGCATATTTACTATTAGAGGAATGATTATGTTTGACCTCTTTGTTTCATCTTATCTAGTACCTCCCCCCCCCACCCCATGACCTACGCACTATTTTCGGCATATCTAGGTTGAAACCACACATTTTGTTTTATCTCTCTATGTCAATGAGCGAACGAAACGATAAGGTATGGTCCAAAAGAAACCATAAACTAAATTTATTTTACTACTTATATATATATATGTATAACTTGAAAGTCACCCTTAAATTTAATAAATCCACAAGTTAATTTGTCTGGTACGAGTTCACTGATTTTGAGGCATTATTTTTTATTAAACTTATTCGCTGATTGTACGCTTTCTAACAAAATAATACATACATTTGGACAGGACGCGGCTCAATGGTTAGCATGAAGAGTTGCGCAACGGAAGGTCCCAGGTTCGATCTCACAATAAACCGCTTAACACTTTTAGCTGTGGACGCATTATAAAAGTGACAGCCTCGTTATTCGAAGTAGTCGCGTTGGCGGCCAGTGCTGCTGAGTGGTCACATTCTATCTGGTTAGCAGTTCTAAATTAGGTGTGTCTAAGATGTTGTTTATGTCGAAAGTATTGAATCAAATTTATTTCTTGTTTATTTTTTATTGCAGCTTGGGAAATTTTACAATTTGTTAAAATGCTCAGAAAACAAAGCCACAATGAGCTATCTGCTGTGTCCACCGCGGGGAATCAAACCCCGGATTTTAGCGTTGTAACTCAGTACACATACCGCTGTCCCACCAGAAACGCTTGGAGAACACTAAAAAACGTGTCATACCGTTACGGCAATTTGAAATAATTTGAACATGAAAAAACATGTTAAGCTATTTAATCGACAAAATATCACATAGGCCTAACAAAAGTAGTACTATATAGTAAGTATTTTTAACGCATAACAGTACGACCTTTCGAAACTAAATATATATCTGGCGAAGAGAGTATTTGGGTCGTTTTGTAAATGACGTCAGAGAAAGAGATAACGAAAACTAGCACATGAGGATTTGCACGTAGGCTTATTCCAAATTGTCGACGTTGATTGGTTGTTTGAAAAATTCAAGGGTCTATTAAAATAACATTAATAGATTTAGTTCGTTTTCCAATTTTCTGCTCTTTTTTATTTAAGTTTTTAAACTAGACATCTAATTAACCGTAATAAGTAGTACTATTGTATATAATGGAATAAATGGCGCATGGATACTTACTTCTCACAACAAGTATATCTTAAAATAATTAGTACAATTCCAGCATTTTCACCTGTGTTACATAGATGTATATATTTTATGTTGGTGTTGAAATTGAACGAATACTTAATGATTCGAAAATTGAAATTATTTATCAGTTGAATTGAACTTTCAGATTTTAATTCGGCTCGCCAGCTCCGAAATCCCGATCTCTACCACAGGGTCAACCAGGCGCTCTATTCTTTTAGATTTGCAGACACTACACATCAACAACATATATAACTGTTAATTAAGGTTTTTAATTTTTACTTACCAATAACATGTGGGTAGCCATACTATTTTGTTCATCTAAATTTGGATTTTTTCCATTTATTTCTGTTTTACAAAACAATGTGTTATATTCGTATCATGCATTTTATGATGATACATTTAAGCCCTATCTTTTTTATGCGCAAAGCTACATAATTGGATATTTACCCACCACGGGTATCGAACCCTGATTTTCAACGGTATAAGCCCTCAAGCTTACCCTAGGTCACCGGGGCGTGAATTCATTAACTCATCAAAACTTTATTCAACCGTATATATATATATAATTAAACGACTTTTTTCTTTCATTTTTCTTTCATTTCTTTTTTTTTTTTGGCTCGCTTCAGTGTTCCACCTATACAATGAAACCGTAATAACGTAGAAAGGCTTTTATTGTTAACAAAATTATGTCACGAAAATGTTTTACAGGGCATATGATTGTGAATGATCACAATATAAAAGACCTAGTTTGTGTTTAGGCTTAGATAATCGTGAAATTTTTATTTTATTTCTCGTGTTCCTCTTTTTTTAATCAATTTATATATTGTCTTTGATTATTTTTGTGCATTACTTTCTGTAAATAACCGAGCTCAAACACACGGATTATGTTGCATTTTTACTCACTATCAGGGGTATAGTATTCGCAGATGAAACCGGTTTCCCTACACGTTTTAGACAAATAAACCCGCAAAAACAGCAGATAGACCCAAGAATACCGGGGGTGTTTTAATGAGGATAATGACTGCGAGTTTTCATTTAAGAGTGAAATAAAGATACCACACGACTATGTGTGCTAAAAGAATAAATATATTTATTACTCTAATGAACAATAACATCAAATGACAGCAATAGCCCGTGTACCCTCGCAGATAACAAACAGTCCTTCCTTCTCAAACCGATGTTTAGTTTTGTTGCGTCTTTTCTTTCAAGATTGGAAACCCACAAACCAAACACGATGATCTACATAAAGGTAAATTCTCTCGATAGATCGACTAGTGGATAACTAAACCAAGAAAGCGTGCCTGTATTCAGAATGTTAACTCGCTTTTTTTGTCCAGCGATGGGCGTCACCTCGTGACTCATGTTTCCTGACAGCATTAGATGGTTGTCAGTTTCAGTCAACGTTACAATTAGCCAGCAACAGGTATTCAAGTTTTAATTCGTTCAGCACAGGTTCTAAACACAACAATAAAATATCCGTGCAGGGGAGACGTCACCTACAAAGAATAAACCAGCTCTGGGCCATGTGTTGCCGCCATGATAGTGTGGAAACTAAATAATTAATTATTTGCAATAAATCTACATAATTATAGAAGGTGAAAACCCATGATATGCTCGCTTATCATCACCAGGCCGACTTGGATACAACTGACATAGAAGCGGTCAAAACGCTACTTAAATCATCAATTTCATGATCAACTGTTACAGTGTGAACTCGATTAAGAAAGCGAATTGTAAAGTTATAGTTATTATCAATTCTATTTAAATGATTTACAAATTAGAATTATGGTAAGGATTAACAACACAATATTTTTTATTTACTTATTTTAAAAACAGATTAGCCCCCAGTGGCACAGTGGTATGTCTGCGGACTTACAACGCTAGAATCCGGGTTTCGATACCCGTGGTGGGCAGAGCACAGATAGCCCATTGTCTAGCTTTGTGCTTAATTACAAACAAACAAACAAAACAGATTATTTATTATTTTATTTGAATTAACTTTACTATCATTCATAATAACTGGTTAACCAGCAAGGTAGTCTATGTATTCTCGAAGCTGGTCAAACAATCACATGAATAATAGTAAGAACACATGAACGAAATCAAAGAAAAATATATAATAATTTGTCAACCACACTACATCTGCCACATCCAATGCCTACGAGATCTTTCGTACAATCAAGCCGGGATGCAACAGACATAGCAGTGGTTGAGGCGCTATTCACATCACTGATATTATGAACACCAATTGTTAGGGTGTGAATTAAATTAATTAAGTGAATTTGGTATTATTTAATCTTTTATTTTGTAGAACCCGGTTATCAGGTTATCGTACTTAGTTACGCCATGACAGCCTTGAACAAATTTCGCGTAAAGTTACACAAGGGCTAACTGCTCATAGTCCCTATATTTGAACTGATAGACGAGAGGGTAAACAGCACCCATAGCCAACTCTCGAGCTACTCTTGTCTGATCGAATAGAGTGATTTGACAGTCCTTCTTATAGCGCAATCATTACGCCCAAATTCCAGAGCCCAATTTTGCAACAACGGGTCGCGAACCACGAACCTTACAATTCATACTCCGGGCACGAAAATTCTCAAACAAACTAACAAAAGAACGACCGTATAATCTGTTAAAAATTAATTTTAACTGACACCCTTGTTAGTATAGATTACGTTTCCACTAATACAGATATTAAGAACTGTTTGAAGGTAGTCCAAGTTTCGTATTTCCTGAAAATTACTTGTTCGCCTGCTCTTCTGAATAATGAATAAGTAAAATAATAATTGTTAATATATGGTGTTAAAATAAATAAATAATACATAGTTTCATAATCTTTACCCTAATTCCAATATTGTCTGACATAAATAAAATTGATGGGAAATTACACTTCCCAACTTATTCCAGTTCACACCGTAAAAGTTGTTGTCAAACAGTTTCTTAATACAAATTGCGCCACAATTACATCTGCCATATTTCAGCCTGATTGAAGAGACCTGGTGTTGCGCGAAAGGCCTTCTGGATGTAGCAGATATAGAGTAGTTGGTTTATAATTAATTATACATTCTTCTTTACTTTCGCTCAGAAGTTATTATTAATCTTTTATACAGGAATCAGAACAAGCTCAACATATCAAGGGATTGACCTAATCAGGGATTTGACTTCACATTTGTTCGACATTGTCAAAAGACGCCATATTTCTGACAGATTTTCTGAGGTTATTTAGGTAAAATAACTGGGAAATGCATATGCTATTAGGTCAATGACGGATAATCCACATCTAAAAATGAAACAAGTTATAAACATAGACGTGTTATCCGTTCAACTTCATGGTACATAGCATTTTAAATGAGCGTCATTCATACCAGATATTGCTTTGACCAGACTAACCCTATTTGACACCTCTAGAAACTTGGTTCAACTCGTAAAAAATCATTAAGTTTTTTAATGCAACCTTCTCATCTAATTAATGCCGATTTCCTGTAAGTTTAGCAGCAAAATAAACATGCTTATGAAAGGCTAAAATCAATATAAATTACATTATATTAAACACAAATATTGGAATTTCCATATATTTTATCTCGGTGTTTATTTTTCGATCTTATCACACACTTAGGCCCATATCAGTTCACTAAAGACTTTCTACTCGGAAGTAGTCGTTTATTTTATGTTCAGCTTGCAAAACTTTGTTTATTTATTGTTAAAAGCAAGTATAAACAATGGGCTATCTGTGCTCTGCCCATCACAGTATTACATGCCTTCAGACTTACCGTTGAGTTACAACTTAGTTTTTTGGCTATGCTTATATCTCAGATAATTTACGTTTTTCTGTCTAATATTCGCGATCGTGGAATTGCGGGATTCCTTGTCGAATAAACTTTTTGTCTAATTTCTAAGTTAATTTTTACTACATTTGCAAAACTCATGCAAACGGACATTGATGTTTAGTGACTCTCACGCTCTCCTGTTTATTAAAAATTACTTTCATTTACAAATTTCCTTGGTACAGTTATTTCAAGTCCCTATTTTAGTTGTTTTTTACTATGTCACACTTATTCTGTATTACATTAACTAACTTCGTTTGGGGAATTAAAATACATATTGCTGTTCATAATTTAGGTGAAATCTTCTTCTACGCATATTGAAATATATATATACTAGATCTATTTCCGTAGGGTCCCCGAAAGTGTTTTGTTTTAAGAGTAAATAAAACCACAATTAAGAGTAACAACTATTTTTATTTCTTGCCATTGAAGTTCATATGTCATGCCGTTTTGTAGCCTACAGAGTGCATAATTATTCTCGAGATTAATGGCATGCGCAGGTTTAACTGACGTCATTTTAGTGTCTACTGACTGACGGACGGACAACACACTATTGTGGTGCGAGTGGTTAAAACAGGTGACCCCCCCCAGGCGGCCTTCGACCCCCCTTCTGGGAAAATTATCAGAAGAAGGAAAAAGAAAGATGAAATTCAAAACCTTCGTTTTGAGAGTTTACGTTAATATCAACGCCTTTTGACGACGGGATTTAATGATGGGGAGTCGCTGTTCGAGTTAGGAATTATCTTATAAATTAATATTAGCTCTGGTACACATACACTCAAACTCATGAAACATATTGTATTTGATGGGCATAGCACAGATACTCCATTAAGTAGCTTTATACTTAATTATAAACAAACAAACGCATCGTATTATTATTATTTTTTTAAAGAGTATATATCGAGCTACCTACCTACCTCTTTATTTACCTATCTATGTGTTTGGACAACACGTGTTTAAAGATATGCCCATTACTCTACACATGATAAGTGAACCACATTCTCAGCTGACTAATTAATCTGTTAATCCCCTGACCTCTTAGACAGGTGATCTAGATTATTCATAAGCTCTATTCTGCTTCATAGTCGTCAAGCAGCGTGGCGCGTGACATAACTGACTCTCAAAGAGGACAGATTGTAGAAACCTCACTAATAGGTGATATTATTACTCAAATTGCACAACATCTAGTCTTTGTAGCAAGTAGAAAAATATCAAAGGTAATTAAAGCATTGCGATGAAATTATCTCATTACATCTCATCAGATAACAGTAAATGGAAGACCACCACGAGTGAATTAGACCCCCGTGTTTTATGTCAAACTAACTGAGGTACCCTTTCAACTCATGTGGAAGATATAGAGACCACTGAGAGGTGACGTGGGAGGTCAGATCCAAACGTCGACCCATCCTATGTCCCTCTACAGAGGAGCCCTAAGGGTGCATGCCAGGTCTGGTGAAAATCGGTCCAACGGTTTGCCATTATATCTTCGCAGACACACAAACATGATTTTATTAAATATTGGTTTAGAAGATTGTGGTCTCTGGAATGGAGCGTAATTTCTCAGCATAACTCAGGAAGTTCTAGATGCCTTATTATAAAAACGTAACTAGTTATAACAAAGGCGAAATCACACGTTATTAAGCCGCCTCCGATGGGCTTGGGTGTTTCTAATTATTTTGTACAATCTCTGTGCATATCCACGTTGCAACAGCTAAATTAGAGCATTTGAAAGATAATTTTTCGTTTATTTGACATCAACATACGAGACTTGGTTGCAGTACCAGTTTCAAATCGCCGAATTATAGGTTTAGCCCCTCTTGTCCGAAGAGTGGGTATATTTTTCTAGGCTCTATAAAGATGGACAGCTGTATGTACTCAACGTCAGGTAACAACCATTTAAAACTTTTATAAAACTATACAAAACATCACTAACTTTTGTATAGTATCTTAGTTTTTAACCACAACAGAAAGTTTACGTTATGAAACATGTTAACGGTAGAAAGTCAAGTTTTTATAAACAGATGTTAGAAGTTATTCTTACTAAAACAGGAAACGGTGTTGAGTAGTCTTTCTGTAAAATAACTTTTTGATAGATTGTATAAGTTAAAATTATCTTTGCTAAATATTTTCTGCATGACATATACATACATTTTATTTAACACCTCAAATGTCTGTTTTGTTCTGTTTTTCGTGACTTTTTCCGATTTCATTCCAATGCCAACTTCCTAAGATGAATTATTCGAAACATTTCCAAAGGTTTGTTTCAGTTAAACCATTTATTTCCTTGTTTTTATGTTTCATTAGAGCAAGTGCCTTCTCACAACTGGATATGGAGGATGAATCTGATAGATAGTGTCTCTCCACTGTTATAGGGGGTTCTATATATTCACTTACCTCTCTCACGAAGAAACATTTTAACACTCCTATTTCATATTTTGAATTTGTCCGTACTACAACTGAGACGATTTTCTCGTCTAGTTGCTTAAAATAAAAACAAACAAAAAACAACAACAACAGAAATAAATATATGATGAACTGCTACATATCTTCTGTTCCATACGTTAAAATGAACATAACTATTGTTTTCCTTATACATATGCTCGACTCGAATTTCTGCGGGTCGTGGGTTCGAATCCCCGTCCCACCAAACATGCTCGCCCTTTCAACCGTGGGGGCGTTATAATGTGCGGTCAATCCCACTATTCGTGGGTAAAAGAGTATCCTAAGAGTTGGCGGTGGGTGGTGATGACTAGCTGCCTTCCCTCTAGTCTTACACTGCTAAATTAGGGACGGCTAGCGCAGATAGCTCTCGTGTAGCTTTGCGCGAAATTCAAACAAACTTATACATGTGTGTTTGTTATTGGAAGCATGAAGTGATTTTACATGTTATTATGTGCTGCACGGTTTCTCAGTAGAGAAGCAGTTATAACAGCAGAAGTTCTAAACTTCAGAGCTATATCATATACAAAGAAGACTGTTTTCAATTAGAAGCTGGCTTACGACTCTAAAAATCGAGTTTCGATACCCATGGTGGGCAGAGCACAAATAACCAATCGTATAGCTTTGCATTTAATAAGAACCAAACCAAATTCAATCAAAAAAGTTGAAAACCATCAGTAACAAGGTGTTTAAGAATAATATAAGTTAGGATATTTTTTTACTCCTTTTACTTGAAAACACGTGAAACAAAATAGAAGTCCTTTGAAATACTTTTAACACATCTGACGAATTAACGACAAACTAAGTGGTCAAACTATTTTTTTTTAAAACTCCATGTTTTTATCCTAGTATAAGTTAGTCAAACATACTACAAATTACACTATTTCTAATAACTTTCAAAAGAGGTTTTAAGGAATTGATTTAAACGTAAGATTGAGAAACAGTATCACTAGTAGCCTCTGGTGGAATGGATTTTGACTTAATACACCTCCGCGGGGAAGAATCATAACGGTATAGTTGACTGATATTCATTAGGGTCTCGAATGGAACGTGATTAAACAACCGTAGTATTTTTTTTTACATAATCTAAAAATGACCGCAAAATCAGTGATTGACTGCATATCCAAAGAATCAGTTTCTAGACCCAATAAAGTCAAGTCTATGTTCGTTTTACAGGGTTATAATGTTTGACGTAGTTATGACTATTTCTTGCTAATTGGAGCCTGTTGACATGTCAAAAAATTTCATAGGACTAAAAATGTGTTTGCTATTGCTATTCCATAAAATATTCCAGTTAAGTTATTGATGGTGATGGAGTTGCATTTACCATCCTCTTAAATGTTATTGTTCTAAATTGTGTTTGCTTTGGTAAAGGTTATAGAATTTTACGTTTTGCTGCATAATGTTTATTCTTCCTGCATAATCAGCAATTTGTGATGCGTAACTTAAATTTTTCAGCTGCATAATTTTATTATTTTTTACGGCATAAAAATCAAGCCCCTGATGATGAGGGTAATGAACTGGTTGACCTAGATACTTACATACTAAGATATTAACACTGAAACGTATATTTTTATTTCTAGATGCACAAATAAAATGGAAGAATGCGTATGTGTTTCTTGCTTTTACGTATATAGTCAAGGCATAAAATTAGTTTCTTACAACATTCCCGTGTATTGGGAAACCGTTTACTCGATTTTTGTATCTGCATTTGACGTTTACAATGTATACATAGAAATGTGTTCAAGAAAATATATAAGTCATACTTTCAGATATAATATTTTTATTTAATATTATAAACAAAATAAATCCACAAGATATATAAATAAGATTCAAAGTACTTCCAAATTATTCTTAAATACTTTTCATAAGGTAATCTTTTTTTGTTGTTGTTGATTATCACAAAACTAAAATGGAAAAAAAAAGAAAGATTCATGGGTACTTGAAAGACAACTGTAAAATTTTTCTAAGCATTTTCATGCGTTCTGACTAGGATTTCTAATATGAAATTTGTGTTAATTCATTCTAAAAGTTAAGTTTTCTGTTTGTCCAACGTAACTTTCATCACACAATTTAACATATAATTACAGTTTTTAGAAGTGCAAGAGTACATCATTTTGATTTGAAACAAAATAGTTCCATTATGTTTCTAATGATATTAGTATTGTTAATATATCCTAGATTACAGAGTAGACATATCCTACTCCTTACATTATCACGTTTATAATAAAGTAAACGTTTTTGGGTTGCCTATAAGCTACTGTAACATTAATATTACTTAAGGCTCTTCTTATAGTGCTTGATATACAGGAGGCAGTTAAAATTCTTGTACTCTTAACTTGTAATCCTGGGATATACGAAGTAATGACTGGTAAAATTTGTGACTGGTTAATATCCTATTGTACCATATACAAAATCTATATAATTCTCGTTGCCAAAGTATATGGGATATTTATTTTGAATTGTCTGGGATAGTTACTTCTAAATACTAAATATGCGTGTGAATAGTGGGATTGACCGTCACATTATAACGCTCCCACGGCTGAAAGGACGAGCATGTTTGGTGTGACGGGGATTCGAATCGAGTCGAGCGCCCTAACCACCTGGCCATGCCGGGCCAGATACATAGATTGCTGTTTCATTATTATATGGAATACAAATTTTAATGGGTTTAGTTGTAACCAAGTTTTAAATTATCCAAACATTAAATTTACAGCTGCAAAGGCTTATAGAACTAATTTCTTCAATGTGTTGGTTGAAACTACTGACAATGGCTCTTTAAAAAATGATTTTTTTTTTATAAACTGGCCAATTCACACGCTTGACAATTCCCGGTTATCCGGGTCCCATTTGACAATGTTATAAAATTACCGATAACACGACTGCACACATACTAATAAGCTATTCATGAACGCCTTCTTCACACAATTACCGATAACACGACTGCACACATACTAATAAGCTATTCATGAACGCCTTCTTCACACAATTACCGATAACACGACTGCATTCACACATTATAAATATTTTCAAGATGAAGGTTAGTTGTTTTCCACCACCTAAGAACGAGAAAAAGCAGTTTTTAATCGTGTACTCTAACGATAAGGTCAGGACCTTTGCTAAAAGTTAGATATGTCAACTTTGTAATCTAGGATATATTAACAATACGATTGAACTATTTTGTTCAAAATCAAAATGCTGTACTCTTGCACTTCTAAAAACTGTAATTATATGTTAAAATGTGCAATATGTGATGAATGTTACGTTGGTCAAATAGAGAATTTAAGATTTAGAATGAATCAACATAAATTTCATGTTAGAAATCCATGTCAGAGCCCACTAAAATGCTCAGAACATTTTTACAATTGTATGATAAGTACCCTTAAAATCTATTACAAGAACCTCTTTTTTATATTCGAATTTAGTTTTACGATCATACGAAACATATTTTATAAGAAAACTCGGAAGTACGCTTAATCTCACTTACCTAACTTGTAGATCTATGTTTTTAAATTGTTTTATTATTTACAAGTTTGAATTGTTTATGGATTTTGCATAATATATAATCATTATTCATAGTGATATTTTTAGAATATTTTGGTTAGATGTATGTGCAAAAAATATAATTACACACACACATATATATAATACATTTCAACTTTGTTAAAGATTATTAATACGCGTTGATTTTTAATTAGGTTGGCTGAATAGGAGTGTTGAAGCTGCGAAAGCGCTACCAACAGACGAAACTCAAAAATATAAACAAACGATATTTCGAACTTTGAATATACATGTATTAAATACGCTCGAGAAGATCACACCTCTATATATGTGTGTGTATATATATGATTAGACGTAGTTGATCATCATATATTTTGCTTTATCTATTTATAATAAAAACTATAATAAGGAAACTACGGTACTTACTTCTCCGCTTAGGCCTCGACAACGACACATATTGAATTTTTTGAAGCCACACTGGTTCAATAAAGCTACCCCAACACGTTCAAGTCTGAGGTTTGTATTACTACAAACGACAGTTTGAACAGCTGGAAGACATAAAACAAAATCACCTTTAATACGTGCTTGTACAGTTACAAATAGATTAGAGGCTACAAGTACAAGTTACATATCATGATAAAGTCCACCATCATCGTCATGGCGTGAACTACATCACACCTGACTATCATATCACGCAAACACATGTACATACTAACACGAGCTGGCCTATGAACTGTCCAATCATATGTAAAGGGTTCGACCATTGTGCGTGTGTTAGCTGTTTCAACCGATAACCGCTTTCCACAAACAGGCTTGAACAATGTAAGGTAACTCGCCCTCTAGGGTTTGTTGTCCCCGAGAAAACACTATCAGGAACACCTAGATTAAACAAATAGAATGCACCGTATCTATTTTAAAAAGAAAGAAACACAACACAGGCATTTTTTAACGTAACAAGACCTGAAACTTCAAGGGCCTTTCAAAGGAACATTAAGCCTCAAACTGAAGTCGTTAATGGAAGCACCTACACTACAGTACATATATATTATCAGGGACGATATATGGGTTCATTCATCGCAAGCGATTAAATACATTTGCAAACCGGTGTTATAAAAAATTACATCAACCATCTTTACTTTACTCATATTACTGGAATTCAGCTGGAAAAAGTTTTAATTCCCATGCTCAGCGTTTTCAGAATCGTAGCGAAGAGAAAATAATTGAGACTGACATTTTCTTATACATAAGATAAAAAACGAAAAATGAGCGTATAAAAATTACAACTTTAAACAAGCCTCACATCTGTTTCGCAAGATATTTATATTCATAAAGCTGTAATGTCCATTGTTTATTAGTTTCTTTTTTTTTATATGAATACCACATATAAGCGTCTTGTTTTAAATATTCACGAAGAGGTTTAATTGCTGTCATTAGGCCTATAATATTTAAAACATTTATTAAAATATCCATGAAAAAAAAAGTTACCCCCAACTGACACAGTTTTTAAAAAAAAATATTGCGCTAAAGCCACATCTTTCTGCTTTTGTCTTCGACGCCATTGTTGTAAAATAAAAACTTTGTCGTAAATGCGCCAAAAAAAAGAAGAAGTATTTTCGTTGGTCCGTTATAAATCAAGGGATTTAATTTCAGGTTTTTACACTAGATAAATCCTCTGTCAGAATGTTTAGACATGTCTAGCGTAAATTATCTAGCTTTGGTGTACGAAGCTAGGCCAAAATATATGGGCCTGCAAACGTGTGTTGTAAACTTAAAAGATAAAGTTATGATTTTGATTGCAATATAGAGGTACGTAACTTAACGTGCACGTGACTCATTCAATGGTAAAAAACAAGTCATGATAGTAGTTACCGCATAGTTTCCTTTGCCCACGGGCATCATGGGACGCTGTAGAGTGACGTTTATCTTATTCTTGTTTGTTTTTTTTAATCTTCCAGACTTTATTCAATGACATGTGTTGTAACAGTTCTTTATTCTTACACTTCCACAAGTATATATTATACATCATACATGCTGTTTATTGTTGCTGTTAACACAAAGCTGCACAATTAGTTCTGTGCGCTGTTTCCACAGCAGGGAAGCGAACCCTGAATTTCAGTGTTCCAAGTCCATAAACCTAATACTCACAATTGAAAGACATGTGTGTACTGAAAGCCTTCTTCTTAACAATATCTCAGTTCCCATTAAGACAATTTTGCTATAGAATTCAGTTGGTAATATTTTAGACGTTCTAAAAACAAAGGTTTCATACCAATTTGTATCTTTCGACTATTTACTTTATTAACTCTAACATACAATACCCGCACTTTACTTCGAGGTCCGAAGACCCCAATGTATTTACCAAGCTCCTCCATTATCCTCAAATTATGGCTACCCCAAGGACACTCACCCGTTATAAATGAGCATATGTGAAAAGTTTAATCCAATAAGCTTGTGAGTTGAATACATTTCGAAACAAGGTGTCCCCGAGATTCCGAGGGAACACAGGAACACAAAATCCAAGGCTAGATTCGGGTTTGGATCTAAGCCTCCATCATGCTTGTGTGAACTTCTGGGCGCGTTTTATGTTTGTAGAATATCCGATTATAGTATGTGTGAACTTCTGGGCGCGTTTTATGTTTGTAGAATATCCGATTATAGTAGAAACGAAGTCGAGCCTCATTAATTTCCAGCTCCTGTAAACCTAGTTCACGTAGTAGAAGTATATGTTAATCTGGAATATCATGTTTGGTTTCATGTTTATAGAATATCCGATTATAGTAGAAACGAAGTCGAGCCTCATTGATTTCCAGCTCCTGTAAATCTATTTCACGCAGTAGAAGCATATGTTAATCTGGAATATCATGTTTGGTTTTATGTTTGTAGAATATCCGATTATAGTAGAAACGAAGTCGAGCCTCATTGATTTCCAGCTCCTGTAAACCTATTTCACGCAGTAGAAGCATATGTTAATCTGGAATATCATGTTTGGTTTTATGTTTGTAGAATATCCGATTATAGTAGAAACGAAGTCGAGCCTCATTGATTTCCAGCTCCTGTAAACCTATTTCACGCAGTATAAGTATATGTTAATCTGGAATACCATGTTTGGTTCCTTTGATTTATTTTCACACAAAAATGACTTATATCAGGTTCCAGATTACCGTATAAGATTTAGTGTATTAGACCCTGAATCTGAAGGACCATAGTTCACTCGCTGTTGCTGCAAGTTTGTACTCTGCACTTTGGAACTGTGGGTGCATCATCAAAGCCAAATTGAAATCTCACTATTCGATTAGAGTATCCCAAAATCTGGCGATGGCTTCTGTTGATAAACTGCCTTTCTCCTGGTCTATTAGTCAGATAGTCCTAGCATATCTTTGCACGTACGTCCGAAACAAATAAATAAGTGTGTTTAACACCTATGTTGTTTCTCGGTGAGTCAGCGGTAGGCTTATGGATTTACAACTTTAACATACAGGGTTTGATGCTCAGCGGTGGACAGAACACAGACAGCTCATTAGGTTCTCCTCAATTTATTTCAGTCAGTAGCCACTCTCTTATCTTACACATCCTGGTTGTAAAATCATTACATTTATTCTTATTTTAATGTTAGATTATCATTCATACTTCTTATTCGACTCAAGACAATATTCTATATTGAGTTTCAAAATGTATTTGTGTAGTGTGGTACTTGCCGGCTAGCGGATTTCTCTCAGAGAAGTCAGTTAGGGCCCGCTAACCGGAAGTTTGGAGGACAGCGAGTTATGGAATATGTGTCAGTTTATTTTTCCGATCTCTTACTGAGTTTGTCAGGAAGAAAGAGTCAAATCACGGAAGATGCACAGAACAATCTTCATTTCGAAATAACAATCACTAATAAAATAGTAAAATAAAAGCAAGTATATTTGCTGTTGCTGTGTTGTACTGGAAAAGAAATGAAGTAAAATCTTAGAGAGCTCTTTCTCCCACCTCCCTCTACACCCCTGTAAGTTAAACTAGAACTGTGTAATATTTAAGTTAAGTTAAAACAATGTCTTGCACCACTTGTTTAAATAAAATACTTTACTTAAACTATAAAAGAAAGTTAAAGTTACAATAAAAGTAAAATCTCACAAAAGCTCTAAAAAACGTTCAGTAAAAAAAGCTTATCAATATTTCAGTTCATTTACATTAAGTTAAAGGTGTTGTTCATATCTAAGTTTGAAAGCTCGTCCAAATCTCTGAAAATATTCTCAACAAAAAGGAACCTCACTTTTAAATCAAAACATATAATAGACTTAAGATATATTTTCACACAAAACTCTACCCTGCACGCGGCGTACGTGCACTCGGGCTGAGGGGAGGGGGGCGGGGGAGCTCAGGCTATTTCCCAATTAGCTGAAAGGAAAAAAAAACTTTCTGTTTTTTGGATGTCACATGCTATCTTCCCCGCAAGACTCGTTAATTGCCAATTAACGGAGGAGGAAGTCCAGGAAAAAAACTTGCATGAAGTAAAGTTAAGATGTGTTTACTTAAGAGACACTCTACCTCTAAACTGAACTAAAAGAAAATAGAGAAACTTCGAAACGATTTACATATTAACTAAGAAAACAGAACTCACATGAGCTATATTAGTCTGGGGAGCATAACAAAGAAAAAAACTTCGTGTTGTATCATGGCAATTAAAACCAAAATAACTTTAGCGTTGACGTATTCTTTATGATATACTGCTTTTCTATTTTCTGGAAAAGTTGCTTCCTGGATTTGAATGCTATTGTTAAATCACATAGTTTAACATCAACACATCTTACTACACTATATACAGTTCACATCATTCTTCTCATCCATAAAGTTGTCACAGAATAGAATGCAGTTCACATTATATTTACTCCTAATTTAATTTCCTTGAATGAAATATGATACGCAAAGTTTTCTTTTTCCAAACTTATATTTTCAGTAAGTAGCAAACACTGTATTTTTTCATCGTGAAAGATTAATCATGTTAATAAGTAAAATACGCTACACCGTATTGTTTAACGTATAGTGAGTGAATACAGCACACATTGGCTTCATTTAGATCTTGGGTCTGTTGAATATAGGGCAGAATTATACAGCACATATTTCTATTTCCAAGCTTATGGTTTAGTGCTCTGGATACAATACGTCACACTATTTCTCGTAGTGAGCAGAATATACTACACATTTGTTACTTTCAAAGTTCAGGTCTGATGAAGTAGTGAGCAGAAAAGACTACACATTTCCTACCTTCAAAGTTTTGGTCTGTTGAAATAGTGAGTAGAATATACTACACATTCTCTACCTTCAAAGTTAAATTCTGTTAAAGTAGTGAGCAGAACAGACTACACATTTCCTACCTTCAAAGTTTTGGTCTGTTGAAATAGTGAGTAGAATATACTACACATTCTCTACCTTCAAAGTTAAATTCTGTTAAAGTAGTGAGCAGAAGTATTCTACTTGCTGCTTCAACAGACCTAATCTTTCAATGTAGGGAATGTGTAGTGTATTCTGCTCACTACTTCAACAGACCTGAACTTTGAAAGTAACAAATGTGTAATGTATTCTGCTCACTACTTTAACAGAATTAAACTTTCAATGTAGAGAATGTGTAGTATATTCTACTCACTATTTCAACAGACCAAAACTTTGAAGGTAGGAAATGTGTAGTATAGTATATTTACATGACGAGAAATAATGTTTAGTAAAACATTATTTCTCGCCATGTAAATATACTAAACATTATTTCTCGTTATGTAACATATACTAAACATTATTTCTCGTTATGTAAAATATACTAAACATTATTTCTCGTTATGTAACTTATACTAAACATTATTTCTCGTTATGTAAAATATACAAAACATTATTTCTCGCCATGTAAATATACTAAACATTATTTCTCGTCAAGTAGAATATACTAAACATTATTTCTCGTTATGTAACATATACTAAACATTATTTCTCGTTATGTAAAATATACAAAACATTATTTCTCGCCATGTAAATATACTAAACATTATTTCTCGTTATGTAACATATACTAAACATTATTTCTCGTTATGTAAAATATACTAAACATTATTTCTCGTTATGTAACATATACTAAACATTATTTCTCGTTATGTAAAATATACTAAACATTATTTCTCGTCAAGTAGAATATACTAAACATTATTTCTCGTTATGTAACATATACCAAACATTATTTCTCGTTATGTAAAATATACTAAACATTGTTTCTCGTCATATTAATATACTAAACATTATTTCTCGTTATGTAACATATACTAAACATTATTTCTCGTAGTGGGAAAATACATACACATTTGTTATCTTCAAAGCTTGAATCTGTTGAAGTTGTAAATAGAATACACTACATACTTGCTATTTTCAGAGCTTGGGTTTATTAGTGATACGTATACTGTACCTCTTCAATTTCTGTTTGTTAGTGTGTTTTTAAGACACACTAATAGGTGGTTCCCTGTAAGAACAGTGTCTAATGAACGTTGCTTTTTCATAAGAACAATATATACTATTGTAACATCTTAACAATGGAAGGAAAAACATCAAGAAGATTTCTGTTAGCTGTAGATAATCTCAAATTTCAAATAATACTATTACAAAACACCATTGATAAATAACTTATCACAGTAACTTCAAACTAAATAATGATATAGGTAATGTCAACCTTGGCGTTTGTATCAAACATAGTTCAACAATACGTGCATCAACAAATGTGTTGTTAAGAAAGAATCGTTTCTGCATCATGTATTCAATACAATACTGGGTGTTTAACCATGAAATTACCCTTCTAGTCCTTAAGAAAGCACAGGGTACACGATGTAACAACGACCCTGTTTCAACAACAATACAAAAAGATCAAAATGTATAAATCCACATAGTGTATTGTTGAACTATGATTGATAAACCTTAAAGGTTGGAAGTATAGCATATTCATTAAACCTACCTGATAGTGGGTTAAAGGTAGGTAAGATCCTTGAAAAAAATGACTTCTGACGAGGTGAACACACAAGCTCACAAACATATATATATATACTAGATGTATTTTCGTGGGGTCCCCGAAAGTGTTCTGTTTCAAAAGTAAATAAAATCAAAATTAAGAGTGACAAATATTTTTATTTCTTACTTATGAAGTTCATATTTCATGCTATGTTGCATAATTCTTCTAGTGATTCATGGCATGTGCACGTTTTACTGACATCATGACAGTAAAAATTGTAACGTGAAGCGTCCCTTATGTGATGTCGTTTTAGTGTCTACTGACTGACTAACAGACAACAAATTACTTTATAGTGGTGCGAGTGGTTAAAACAGGTAACCCCTCCATGCGGCCTTAG
>NW_013668660.1:102609-110269 GCF_000517525.1 Limulus polyphemus | reverse complement strand
CACACATATATATATATATATTCATATATCAAACCCTAAGTTAGATATATATATATATTCATATATCAAACCCTAAGTTAGATATATATATATATATATTCATATATCAAACCCTAAGTCAGATACATATATATATATTTATATATCAAACCCTAAGTGAGATACACATATATATATATATTCATGTATCAAACCCTAAGTGAGATACATATATATATATTCATATATCAAACCCTAAGTCAGATACATATATATATATTCATATATCAAACCCTAAGTCAGATACATATATATATATTCATATATCAAACCCTAATTGAGATACATATATATATATATTCAAAAATCAAACCCTAGCCCAGCACCATAGGACTTTAATCATTTTTGTACTCTGTGTCACTTCAAGCATACACATTCACAATTAAACCTTCAAAAGTGAATAAGAAATGTAATATTTCAATAATTTATTTTACTCAAAACTGTTTTAGAATTGGTGTTTTAGTATTCTTTTTTGTCATAGAAAAACTTGCTAGTTATTGAATAAGGAGCAACATCCCGCTTTTAATAACATGAACTCGGCTAAAATATGTGTTTCTGAGACAATATACAAGGAGGGTGATAAAACTAAGCACTGACGATACGGAAGTGTAACATACCTCACCGTATTACCCTCTCAATTGAAACTGTCCAAAACCTGCTTTGAATTTTGACAACATATTGGTCATGCGCAAAGAGTGTGTATAGTGTATGTTTACAATACAGAATTGTCAATTTTATTCATCTGATAACAATTCAGAGTAGTATACAATATGTCAATTTCGCGGTATTGAACAATAAAACATGGTCATAGCCACCCCCACCTTATAGTGTATGTTTACAATACAGAATTGTCAATTTTATTCATCTGATAACAATTCAGAGCAGTATACAATATGTCAATTTCGCGGTATTGAACAATAAAACATGGTCATAGCCACCCCCACCTTATAGTGTATGTTTACAATACAGAATTGTCAATTTTATTCATCTGATAACAATTCAGAGTAGTATACAATATGTCAATTTCGCGGTATTGAACAATAAAACATGGTCATAGCCACCCCCGCCTTTTGCAGTCCTTTCAGCGCTTATGAATTAGCCGTCCATAATTTTGAACTGATAGATTAGAACGAAAGCAGGTAATCAACAGTACCCACCGCCAACCCTTAGGCTAATGTTAACTGATCGAAGAGAGAGATCTGTCCGTTTCTTTTATAGTGCACCCAAGTCCCTAAAGTTTGGAAAAGGACGAGAACCATAAATCCTCGGATTCACAGCCAGCGAACACTAACCACCAGGCCAAGTCATGCCCGAAAAACTTGCTATTTGATGTATAGTTGTTCTGGTATGATCTATTGATTTCTGATAAACATGAATAAAAAAATGCAATAAATATATTTTTAGAGTAACAGTCAGCTGTTCATAGTTTTCTTTTACGTACCTACTCTTTCAATTATAAGTGGGGAATTTCTAGGGCTATCTAAGTAAGTCAAGTGTATTTTAGCGATAATTAATCTCTGTTTTCGATGTTTTAATGAATCTAATCTTGTTTGTTTGTAATTAAGCACAAAGCTACACAATGGGCCATCTGTACTCTGCCCACCAGAGGTATCGAAACCCGGTTTCTAGCGTTGTAAGTCCGCAGACATACCACTGTGCCACTGAGGGGGGCGAATCTAATCTTAAAAACTGTGCATGTGACACAGGTGCATGTTAAACGGGGTGGTATAGACCCCACATTGGAGATCTCTGCACCCCTCCCCCTCCCATAGCCCTCCATCTGAGATAATGCGTTTTAAGATTTTTAAGTTCTTTACTTTATGACTCCCACGGGCATAAAAGTGTTAATTTTTGTCCCCCTATGTCCTCTCCCCCTGCAATAAGAAACCTTAGAAACGCCACTCGTATGACCTGGATTTTACTATGAAACTCAGGTGCTGGTTTCCACATGTCAAGTCTACTCGCAACGAAGCAAGCCTGATCAGATAAATTTTGGATTTAGAAAACAACAAAATAAAAATGCTCAGCCCAACCAGCTGGACTCGCTTCTCTAGTCAGCTGTATTCAAATTGAGTCACACCCAACAACTTTCAGTCATTCCGTTTATCTAAAATACGTGATCAGCTTTCCGTTTACAGTCACGTGGCATGACGTTTCTAAAAAGAGTAAAGGCATTTAAGACTTCTCGGCCTTTTATAGAAACAACTTATGACGTATAATATTATAGTCTACTTCAACCATAAAAGTACAAACTGCTTGATCTACGAAACACAAATAACTCCTAATACGTTGTGTATTTACTTAGCATTGTTTCGTGTCAAGTTTGAAATATATATATCTAAAGTATTGAATAATATAAAGTTGAGTTAATTGTTTCGTTGCTTTTTTATTTTCGTTTAAATTTGTTTAAACTCTAAGTGCCCGCAGTGGCTCAGCGGTAAGTCAGTGAGACTACAACACTAAAATTGGGTTTGAATACCGCGGAGTGCAGTGCACAGAGAGCTTTACGATAAACAAAAATTCTAAGTGGACTATAACTGGTGTAAGATGTCTGATCTCTTACTTACCACAACAAGAAAATAAACAATGTTAATCCCAATAAACAGTCACATAAATTAAAACAAAAAAGTAGTGAATTCTATAGAGTTATATTTATTTTAAGCGGCATTTGGACAACTGCTCTTTGCCGGTTTTCACTTCAGGGGTACAGTGTATTATTGATTTTGTTTGTACATGTATGAGACTTTATTTTCTCTTATGCACTGTGCTCACTGTGGGTATTTAATTCCGTTTTTTTGCGTCGTCACCGAACTCATCATTACAACTCATGAAAACGTTCTTGAAACACACTTACACCAACAGTAAAACATTTAGTATCAAAGTTCGTACTGTTATAAGGTGCTATTAAAAATAAGGTTTAACGTACACCCTAGCAGTCTTACACTTTCTATATGTTCTACTTCTGTCAGGCCTACTTAATATTTTGTTAACCGATTGGCCTAATCAACGTTATTTCAAATTATCTTAACCGTGTGACACGTTTTCAGTGTTCTCTAAGTATCTTAGCAAATTAAAACCTCCCGAAGCCGCACTTAACAAATAAACAAGAAATATATTTGTTTTAGTGTTTTAAATGTAAACAACACTTTGTGTGATACCTAAGAGACACCGAATTTAAAACTGCTAATCAAAAGGAAGCACCAACCGCCGACCACACAGCCACTTTAAACGAATAACGAGGTTGAATGTCACTTTTATAGCGCATCTAATATTTAAAGTGAGAAGCGTGTTAATCGGCGTATTGTGGGTTTGAACTTTACCTTCGATGCATGCTAACTATTAAGTCACACCCTGTATAAATTAATGTATTGTTTTATTAGAAACCGAACCAACAGTGATTACATTCAAGATAAAAAATAATCATGCTTGAGGTCGTACCAGACAAATTAATCAAAATGTATAAAATAATTAAAACATTGTCATCTAATCTAATTTTAATGATATAACTGTACACAAACTAACAGTATGAGAAAATACAAGCACTAAGCTGACATTATCATGGGTGAAATTAAGTTTTGGTTCGGAGATATTTCAAATCGTTTTAAAGGCCCCCCAGTGGCACAGCGGTATGTCTGCGGACTTACAACGCTAGAAACCGGGTTTCGATACCCGTGGTGGGCAGAGCACAGATAGCCCATTGTGTAGCTTTGTGCTTAACTTCAAACAAACTAAAAAAACTAAACTAAACGTTTTAAAGTAAGAACTTGACACATTTTTACATCCTGTAATAATTAGCTTTGAGATCTTCAGTTGATTACATTGATATTTTAAAATATATTTACTCGACAGGGATAAATGAGACGTTTATTTCAGTAAGCTTACTGTTACATTATGAAAAAGGAAAATGACCTGGCTGTGATCTTTTGTAGAATTGCATTATTTCCTTCCTAAATATTTGCCCCCCCCCCAGTTACACAGCGGTATGTCTGCGGACTTATAACGCTAGAAACCGGGTTTCGATACCCATGGTGGACAGAGCACAGATCGCCCTTTGTGTAGCTACAGATAAACAAATCCTAAATATTTGTTTCTACTTCTATTCATTTAAGTCCCAATGTGGCTCAACAGGAGGCTTAAGAGCTAATTACGCTAAATTTCCGGGTTCGATCCCCACGACGGACACAAACAAGATACTCTCTTGTATCGTTGCGTTAAAATAAAATATGTGTATCTGGAGCTTACAACTGAAATACATGCAATAGCGAAACTTTTGGAAAGCTATTTTTAAGCAGCCAGTATTTAAGATAAGTAATGACTTGTATAACGAATAACAATATTACTTGTGATCGATATAAAATAAAATTCACTAATAATTAAAATTAAAAGCACTAATGTTTTACAAGTTTAAAATACTTGATCTATATAGTATATCAAATAGCTATTTCAAAATAGTACAAAGCGATCATTTCACTTTAAGCCCCCCCCCCCTCCAGTGGCTCAGTGGCAAGTCTGAAGACTTATAACACTAGAAATCGGGTTTCGATAGCCGTGTTGGGCACAGTCCAGATAGCTAGCTCATTGTGTAGTTTTACTCTTAGCAACGAATGAACACATACTTTAGGATATTATCAGCAGTAGCGTAGGAACGGAGGGGGGGGCTTGGTCCCCAATAGCATTTGAGTAGTGGCCAACATATATTTTGGCCGCCGTAATATTTCAGATTTTTCAGAGAGAAAGAGAGACGATCATGTAGTGCCTCTAGGCGATACAAGAATAACAACTATGACTTTTTGTTACATAATTTCCATAATTTCATATGTCAGATAGATAACACAGAGTAACGTACACAACTGGACCTTAAAAAGCATGCTCCCCTCCCCAGCGTTAAAGACCCTCTTACTCTACTGATAAGGTTTCTTTACTGTGCTTCCCCTGGTGCCAGAAGCTGGACTTAAAGCTGAAATCGAGCAGTGACACAAGTCAATGAACTATACTTGGATCAATAGATCTAGAATAAGTATATATGTAAAAACGACTCCATTACTACTCGCCACGTCACGTATAGCGCATGACGTTTAAAAGTACATTTACGATCACACTTGTCTTAATTTTTTTTAGCCTGATAATATGGTGCATTTCTGATTTAGGTACACAAAATTCAGAGACAATGAAAGCAACTGAAAAAATAATAATAAATTACGCTAAAACAATCTGTAATCGCTTCATTTATTTTGGCTATTATTTAAAAAGTTTTTTGTTTTATTATGCAAATAGAAATACAATTTTTAAACGTTTTCATGATCGAAAGAAAGTTAAGATACTTTATCACCATGACAATTAATTCATTGAGAATCTATTTTGAATATTTATTGATGCAAAAAACTTAATAATTATTAAGTTAGATCCTAGTGGCTGCCTTTTCCAGCAATAAAACGGAAACTTTAGTTTGATGGGCCGGGCGTATTCTTGTGGTTAGTGTTTTGGGCTGCGGATCAAAGGGCCCACAGTTAGAGATTTGATGCTGCTGAACACGCCAGCTAAGTCGATGTTTACTTTCGAATTAACGACTGAATCCATGGATCTCATCGGATTTTTAAACACATTTATCTAACAGACTTAGGCATCAAATTGCTTGAGGGTCCATGAATTTGCTGGTTACAAAGTTCCTAATCCACAAAAAAATAAGCTAAAACAACCTTCAGTGTTGTATTTAATTCCATTAATTATGGGGTTTCCTTTGAAAACATCAAATTACTCAACATGATGTAATATATGGATCGTGGTGTACAAATAAATCATTAAGGGTTAAAACATTGCTGAATTGGAGTTATACAAATGTAAGACAAGTTTGAATAAGTTTGTATAGGTACTCATTATATATACATAATCTTACAGTGTTACTTTTTTTTTAAATTAATTAATGTACCAGCCAACATTTCTATCAGTTTTTTTAAGTACGAAACGTACTTCGCGAAACAAGAATGCAAATCTATTATAATAATTATTTAAAAATCTAATAATACAATTAAAATTATATATATATCCTGCAGGTTCCTATTTAAATTTGTTTTTCTTCTTCAACATTGTAAAGATGAATTTCAAGTAAGTGTGTCCACATGATGAACTAAGTTTTTACAATAATAAGGCTGTATAAGAATCAAGAAAAACCTAAAGGTGCTAATTTACTGTTGTCATTTCTCACAACATCAAGGCTGCTAAAGAATTAAAAAAACCTAAAGGTGCTAACTTACTGTTGTCTTTTCTCACAACATCAAGGCTGCTAAAGAATTAAAAAACCTAAAGGTGCTAACTTACTGTTGTCTTTTCTCACAACATCAAGGCTGCTAAAGAATAATAAAACACCTAAAGGTGCTAACTTACTGTTGTCTTTTCTCACAATATCAAGGTTGCTAAAGAATCAAGGAAAACCTCAAGAAGCAAACTGAGTATTGTTATTTCTCACAACACCCAGGATGTATAAGAATCAAGAAAAACTAAAATGTGTTAACTTACTGTTGTCTTTTCTCACAACAACAGGGCTGTGAAATAATCTAGGAAGACCTAAAGGTGCTAAATTAATGTTGTAATTCCTTACAACATCAAAGTTGTATAAGGGTCTATATATCAAAACCTAAGGGTGCTAACTTAGTTTTGATATTTATAACAAAATCAAGAAAATAAATTTATTGCATAAAATACGTAGAATGCACATTGACGCATACATAACTTTTACGAATAAAGTTGAAACTACTATAGGTCATGAAATAGTGAACAATCACTGAGACTTGGAGTTCTTGAATAAGTTTCACCTTTCGGTTTGTAGACAAAACCCTTAAGCCTAAACCGACTAGCTCTATGAGTGGTTACTCAGAGAAGTGGTTCTTTCTCAAAACGCTTGTCTTTTGTTTGTGGCAAGTTTCCAAAAAAATGATCTTTTCAGCCCATCTAATATTAGACACGTGAGCAAACATTAAATTGCTTAGATGCTAAGGCTTTATAGCTATCAAGAACAAGATTCACGATTTAAACGGATTAACTAAAAAGAATACATGCGTCAAAGGATGCAGAGACACAAGTTAATTGATAAACTATAGATATCAGTTTAACAAACTAATTGGGCGTCATAACAATTCACAGCCATGATTTAAACTTCTCAATTATATTTTTGTAGACGTCAGAGCGATACTAACGATTTAACATGCTTAATTAAGTGATTACACGTGTCAGAAGAATTCATAGACACGGCGTAAAGAGACAAGAGCAAATTCAATAAAATAACAAAATATATATAAAGAAATACTCGTATTTCTGTAATAATTGTTTCTTTGTGTTTGTATAGCCACTCAAGGGCTATCTGTTCTAGCCATTCCCAGTTTTGAATTGATATAAGGGAATGTAGCTAACCGATAGTACCCACCGCCAACTCTTGGAATACTCTTTGTCGGATCTTGAAAAGTAGGACTTGACCATCACCTACGCCTCCGAAGTGCGGGACGATTCTTTTATTTTTCATAGCCATGTGGTTAGGGCGCTCGACTCACAATCTGAGGGTCGCGGGTTCGAATCCCCGTCACACCAAACATGCTCGACCTTTCAGCCGAGGGGGCTTTATTTTGTGACG
>NW_013668660.1:101100-102599 GCF_000517525.1 Limulus polyphemus | reverse complement strand
GCCCAAGAGTTGGCGGTGGGTGGTGATGACTAGCTGCCTTCCCTCTAGTCTTACACTACTAAATTAGGGACGGCTAGCGCAGATAGCCCTCGTGTAGCTTTGCGCGAAATTCAAAAACAAACAAACTTTTATTTTTGTAGATGGTAACGGAACGCGTAAGCTTAACCCGTCTCACTAAATACATTGCTACTCTCTGCCCTTATGTAACAATATTAATAGAATTACATTGTAGTTGAAAAGACAACAAATATATTAAAGGAAAAATCGTGTTGTAATTACATATAAAACAACAAAAAAGTAGCCATTTATGTTTGTAATAAACACAATAATCATTAATTGACATAATAAAAGGCATAAAGTCACGCTATGTACACAAACATTAACAAAGTTGTTTTTTATAACAGTTTTTATTGTAAGAACTTAAGCAATTTCTTTATATACTCGTTTCTAGAATTAATTTGTTAATTAATATTAACTTATCTTACATTAATATATATATAATTATTCTTAATAAAAACTTCCGAGTGAAAATAAAGAGGATTGTAACAAACACATTATATATGCTATATTCAGTGCTGACGAGGCTTTTCGCACATTACCAGGGCTCTTCAGTCCAGCTGGATACGACAGATACAAGCGCCGTTGAAAGGCTATTTAGATCAACAAACAACTTGACAACAAGCTTGGGGAAATGTACAATTTTATTTGTGTCTCAACAAGCCTTCCGGTGGCTCTGCGCTTATAACGTTAAAAATCAGGTTTCGATACCCGTAGTGAGCAAAGCACAGCTAGCCCATTGTAAAGCTCTGCGGATTTAGGTCTACGGACTTACAGCGCCAAAAGCTGGGTTTTGATACCCGTGGTGGGCAGAGCTTTGTGTAGTTTTGTGCTTAAATTCAAACAAACAAACAAAAAAAATTAAAAATATCCCAGTATATTTAAAAGTAAATAAACCAGACCCACAGTGTAATTAACAATAAAAAACAAGGAAATATCAAAGTATATTTCAAATGAAAGAAATTGAAGTGTAAACTTGAATCAGAAAATAAATTAATAATCTTATCTGTAATTTCTCTCATAGTAGCCGAATTAAAATTAGACTTTAGTTAATAAATCTAAAACAAAATTATGACATAAAAAGAAAAAATATTCATATGCATTAAAATATGAGGCGGGGTAATATCTTTGTAATGTAACAGAATAAAACGAATCTGTAGATGTATGTCACAATAAAACTCATTAAAACTAAATATAATTTTATTCTGTTACATTACAAAGATATTCCCCTCCCGAATTTGTAGATGTATGTCACAATAAAACTCGTTAAAAGTAATGGTAAAGCAAGAAATATATGCGAATTTTTGTACTAAAAATAAACTTGTAACAGTAGTTGAAGTAAAACATTCCAAGTATTATCTTTAAAAACAACAAAAACAGATTATAAGGGAGTGTAAAACAAGTAATTTACAATTCTGTGAAAATAAATGCATGATAAAAAA
>NW_013668660.1:99106-100100 GCF_000517525.1 Limulus polyphemus | reverse complement strand
TGAAAACAAATGCATGATAAAAAACAACACCAGCGAGGGATTCAAAAGTAATTACGACACCAGTACAAGAATCATCATTAAGTACATCAGAAAAGAAGTAACCTTGTGTGTAATAAATACAAAAAAAAAAATCATAGCTTAAAATATTTACAAACTTCATAAAATTTTGTGAATTTTTAAAAATCAATCAATATATTTTTGGAGTGGAAAGTTTTGTTATGTTATTTTGATAAACATGTCTTCCCATTGGTTCGATTTTCACGTTTCTCTTAAAACGCTAAAATCCAGGGTCGATTCCCCGCGGTGGACGTAGCAGATAGCCTTATGTGAGTTTACGCTAAAACAAATATGTTTTTTTACTGCTACCATCTATCGAGAAGTTTTAACACTAAATGTTTCATAACCGAGAGTGTCAAATGTCAGAAAAGCCAGTTTCCACCGAAGACATTCTTCTACCATTAAAACTAATAAAAAATGAAATAATGCAATGCTTGCTGTGTCTTTAAGTAATTAAACTACAAAACTATTATGAGTGACATCTTAAAATTACAAAAAAAAACAGTGAAAAACTCTGTATTCTCAGCTCTAATCCCAGCTGCGCTGTATAGTACGAATGCAATCAAGGCTTTAAGATACCTGTGAACGCTACTGGTAAATCTCAGTGAAATGAGAATTAGAAAAAAAAATCACTAAAACTTCTCAAATCAACACATTTTGCTGACCTGCACGTGAGTCCAAAATCAGTATATTGTTTTTGCTGTTACCATCTTAATTTGATTAGCTGCGGTTAAGCATCAATAATATGCACTTAAGTGATGCTTTCATATGCTTTTTTCTTTGTTTAACCGAATGAAACCATTCATTTTAAGATAATAATTAATGAAAGTTTGCGACACATTTACAAAGTCCTAATGGTTTTTGATACGGTTAGGACTTGTTTTGTTTTTGAATTTCGCGCAAAGCTACACGAGGGCTATCTGCGCTAACCGTCCCT
>NW_013668660.1:96744-98859 GCF_000517525.1 Limulus polyphemus | reverse complement strand
GGATTGACCGTAACACTATAACGCCCCCATGGCTGAAAGGGCGAGCATGTTTGGTGGGACGGGGATTTGAACCCGCGACCCGCAGATGGCAAGTCGAGCTCCATAACCACCTGGCCATGCCGGGCCTTTAGGACTTGTATTTTGTTTATTACTTTGTTATATAAAACACTAAACAAAGAACAATTAGCAGTAAAATGTGTTGTTGTTGTTTTTTTCACTGCAAAGTACTTTACCATTCCACAAAAGATGTGTTGTGTGGAATGTGTCACGTGTAGCTTAATTGTGTCACAGTTGCTCTTAAAAATGTTGCTATAATTTTTATTTTAGCCACAATAAAAATAAAAAAGTATTATAACTTAATTTCAGAAGAAAATTTTAAAGATAAACAACTGAACGATATTATAAAGTGTACACAGTAGTGTTTAAATAGTGAATGGACTTATTATTGAATGATACAAATGTGAAAATGAAATTATTTGTATAATAACAAAGAAACAGTTTACACCTAAGAATAGTTTGATACATTTTATTCATTTCACTTAAGTTTTACATGGAGAACAAACTTTTTATGTCCTCTCTCCTAACTGGATATTGCTAAGCATAAAGGCTTATAACCCAAAATTTCGGGAGTCGATCCTTGCGGAGGTCACAGCACAGATAGCCCATTTTGCAGCTTTGCGACCAAGTAACAGATAAACGAGAGCCTTCCTGAAAATAACAAGAGGATAGACTTTGCCTAGAAAAACGAATAATTACATTCGAAAATTATAAAAAGAAACAAAGACTTTAGATGTAAAATTGTGTGAAACTCATTTCAACCTCTTGAATATCGGCCCCATTAGTTTCATAGAAAAAATCTTTCTGAATTACCTTTATACATAGATCTATGATTTTGTTGATTACGTGGTCCCTAATAACATATGAGTTACAAAAGAAATACAAATAAACAAATTAATCCCACTAATTAATATTACTGATGGAGTGTCCATGTACCAAGAAAATGACTGGTTTCACCCAATGTTTGGTGGTAAATAACACCCAATATATGAACCCTACTGTTAGTGAACGACATAGAAACAAGTCGGTAATTTGCAGGTTAAAACATAATATTTATTATGCTGTCTAAGCCTCATTTTCATATTAGATACATATATATATACATCTTACGAACTATTTTGATTCCTTAATAAGTTTTTCTCGCTCAGTTACCAAATTAACATACTCGCCATAGAAAAGATTATTTATTACATATATATCGTTGTGTAAACTAAATACAGGGTATCCTAAACAACTTGGTTCCATTGGAAAATAAGATTTCAAGAACGAAACATTGAGCAAATCGTACGTAATATTTCATTTTTCTATGTGACCAGACTTTTGGGACACCCTGTACAGGTAAGATTCAAAGGTTTGCTGGTAGTCACTGTTTCATTTGACCACATGTTTTAAAGGGAAAATATCCTTATGTGAACTAATTGTGATAAAAATTACGAAAGGGGATTTTTGAGGTAATTATTATAACATATTTTAGTTTCCCAAATTGTATCGAGAAAAAAACAGACGAAATCCTCGACCCTATATACAATGCTGATAATTTACAACTTACAGTTCTATTTTTTGTAACTGTTTTTAAGTGCAAAGCTGCATAAGGGGCTACTTGAGCTGAGCCCAACTCGGGGAGGATTGAACGCCAGTTTTAGTATTATAAACCCTCAATCTTACCGCTGAACCAACGGGGAGCAAAATTAGTTTTTGTTTGACTGATTGTTTTGTTGAAGTAAAATATGTACTATGAGATATCTGCACTTTGCCAACTGGAGGGACTGAATCCCAAATTTTGGTTATATCAGCTCTCCAGCTTAACGCTTTGCACCCGAGGAGCTCATAGCTCAGCACCAAATATCTTTACAATATTCCACAGATACTGTTGGTGTGAACGTGCTTTCTAGTCACTATGAGAAAAACCTATACACTGGATAGGTGAAGAAAAAAGTCATTGGCTACTATTCAGTTCTTTACATTATATAGCCGTACAATAGAAGCTATAATAAATAAACTTAGTATCAGGGTTCCTGATGACGAGTGGAATTCTCCGAAACTAGTATAACCCAATAA
>NW_013668660.1:92905-96022 GCF_000517525.1 Limulus polyphemus | reverse complement strand
TAGATACCTCTTCTAGCTTCACAACAGTTCCGGTCATGTGACTTCTTTGTTCAATACTGTATATATATATATCCGTGTCAGTGTAAATTACTTGTACCTGATGATGACAAAATCTTGTCGAAACGTTGTACACTTGCTGTTATGTTCAACTTATATTAAAGTTTTTCTTCATTACCCATTCAAGCCGTCTCCAGCCATTATTAGTCTCAAAGTGTGTTCCTCGTCATCGAAATTAGAATAGTCTGACAGTAAATTACTAGATTGTACACGTCCCCCCCCTCCTGGGTCAGCGATAAGTTTGCGGACTTACAACGATAAAATCCTGCTTTCGATTCCTCGCTGTGGACACAGCAGACAGCTCAATGCGGCTTCGCTAAAAACAAACAATTAAATCGCATAGGAGTGCCATTAAAATCAACAAAGTTATTTGGTCCGCTAGAATCTTTACAGTGATGATGAGATTTTCATAAACTCTTTCATTTTTGTACTAGTATCACGTGACTTCGTAGTTTACGTCAATCATTGACATTCCAAAAAATCCTGCATTATGAAATTATTATTATTACGAACCGTACGCAATAGCGGAAATTTGATGTAAAAAATATATATATATATATATAAAAAAGCTGGAAAATGGATGTTCTTGCGATGACTGTTTTCACATTCCGAATGCGATTAAAAGATGTGATAAAATGCTCTCGGAAACGTAACGTCAAATTGAAAATGGTACATAGATATACAGAATAAATGTAAACATTTTCAAATCTCTGCAGAGAGTTTTTCTAGAAAATATCGTTCCTTTATTTACGACTAAGTAAAAGTTGGATGTAATTTCTTCAGCAGAATTTTTTTTTTGTATATACAGTTTACGGGTTGTACTATCAGTACTGTACAGATGTTGCTATTTGGTGTTGTCGACCTCAGTGACACCTTAATAAGAATAGCCATTCCTGGTTTAGAACTACTGACCTGCGAGTAAGAAGCCAGTAGCACAGGCTGCCAATGCGGCTATTTTCAAACAAAAGGCCCGGCATAGCCAGGTGGTTAGGGCGCTCGACTCGCAATCTGCTGGTCGCGGGTTCGAATCCCCGTCACACCAAACATGCTCGCCCTTTCAGCCGTGGGGGTATTATAATGTGACGGTCAATCCCACTATTCGTTGGTAAAAGAGTAGCCCAAGAGTTGGCGGTGGGTGGTGATGACTAGCTGCCTTCCCTCTAGTCTTACACTGCTAAATTAGGGACGGCTAGCGCAGATAGCCCTCGTGTAGCTTTGCGCGAAATTCAAAACAATTTAATTCAAACGAATAGCAGGATTGACCACCTCAGTTACTACGTCTCCACAGCTGAGGATTGACTACCACAGTTACCACGTCTCCACAGCTGAGGATTGACTACCACAGTTACCACGTCTCCACAGCTGAGGATTGACTACCACAGTTACCACGTCTCCACAGCTGAGAATTGACCACCTCAGTTACCACGTCTCCACAGCTGAGGATTGACTACCACAGTTACCACGTCTCCACAGCTGAGGATTGACTACCACAGTTACCACGTCTCCACAGCTGAGGATTGACTACCTCAGTTACCACGTCTCCACAGCTGAGGATTGACTACCACAGTTACCACGTCTCCACAGCTTAAAGTGAAGAGCGTATTTAGCGGCATGTCACGGCTCGGAAGAACTAGGAATTTTTTATCCACAGCACAGGGCACTAAGACCACGCCTGGCCTAAAGAACTACAAATTCTTGTCATAAGAATTAAGTTTCGAAACCGAAAAAGAAATGAAGACAAAGTCTAATTCTATCGCTACACAAATATATTTTATAAACTGTGTCATTAAAATACATAGCCGTTGGTTGGTGATTAGCATGCGCGGACTATGATGAGGTTATTTGAACGTCTTATAGGTTCCTAATCTTCTTTAACAATGTTGAAAATAAATTTCCAAAGACTTCTTAGGCCCGGCATGGCCAAGAGGTTAGAGCGCTCGACTCACAATCACCGTCCCACCAAACATGCTCGCCCTTTCAGCCGTGGGGTCGGCATAATGTGACGGTCAATCCCACTATTCGTTGGTAAAAGAGCAGCCCAAGAGTTGGTGATGGGTGGTGATGACTAGCTGCCTTCTCTCTAGTCTTACACTGCTAAATTAGGGACGGCTAGCGCAGATAGCCCTCGTGTAGTTTTGCGTGAAATTCAAAACAAACAAATAACGAATACCAAGTAAGGCTTCATCTTTAGTATTAAGCAGTAAATACAATAAGCCAAATATCAGCTCAACCATTACACACTATAAATTCTTCCTAAAGCACAAATTTATTACATTGTGACTTACATATTTCAGTATTATAAGAAATTGTATATTAATTTATACGTGCACCAACATTTAAATATCACATTTATATTTGAAATGCCGAATGCAACAACTTGTTAAAATGACGACGAGACTGAAAAACAAACAAAGAATATTCAACTTACTAAGTATGGAGTCATCTCCAATATGTCTTAATCCGTGCTCTTAGGAACATGTTCATGATCTGATATTGACTGTAAGACCTACTCTAACATGAATGCGTCCCCCTGTGGGTCAGCGGTAAGTTTATGGGTTTATTACAATAAAATCCAGGGTTTGATTTCTCTCGGTGGACAGAGCGCAGATAGCCCGGTGAGCAGCTTTGCGTTACAAAAAATAAAACAATAACAACAAAAAACACAAAGTCACAACTCTACCAGTCAGACTTTGGCGTAATCGTCAACATTACCTTTATGAACATTCTCCTAAAGTACAGTGTTTTTCGGAATATAAGACGCACCCTTATTTTGAATCAGACTTTGGCGTAATCGTCAACATTACCTTTACGAACATTCTCCTAAAGTACAGTGTTTTTCGGAATATAAGACGCACCCTTATTTTGAATCAGACTTTGGCGTAATCGTCAACATTACCTTTATAAACATTCTCCTAAAGTACAGTGTTTTTCGGAATATAAGACGCACCCTTATTTTGAATCAGACTTTGGCGTAATCGTCAACATTACCTTTATGAACATTCTCCTAAAGTACCGTGTTTTTCGGAATATAAGACGCACCCTTATTTTGAAGACAAAGTT
>NW_013668660.1:82843-91934 GCF_000517525.1 Limulus polyphemus | reverse complement strand
AAACATCAAAATAAGAAAATACGGTAAATCAAAAAAAGTTTACTGTTATTTAGTTTGCTACTAAACCTACAAAATCTTCATTGCTTTCACTGTAATTTATTTTTATTATTTTTATTTTATTTTTATTATGTTATGTTTTTAAAATAAAATAAAAATTACCATTCAACTGAACTAAACTATGCATGCCTACTTAAATATATTAAAATATATTTACACATGGCTTGTGTATATCATATATATTATTCATACCTTCGGTGTATAGGACGCAAGCAGATTTTTACATCAAATTTTGGGGTAAAAAAGAGCGTCTTATACACCGAAAAATACGGTATCTCCCTCACCTTTTTAGTAAGCATTACCGACGACCTCAAAAGCCTGGCGTGTTCATCACTGTTTGTACTGAGCAACTCGTGGTGAAAAGAAAACCATCCCAACAGGTTTTTCCATACAATTCGTACTTATAGGAATGCGATGGAGACGAATCACTGGCCCAACCGCGAAGTCCTAAGCCTTACACACGTCAGTTTTACAATACCATTTTTTTGAGTCACGAAGGATAAAAAAAAAAGATTACAGGTTTTTATTCTTTTTTTTCTCCTCAAAACTTAAAAGAATTGTGTCCTAAAGATGATTTCACTTGTGACGTCAGAGAATGGAGTTGCGTGATTGTTCTTTCTGCGTGCTTTAGCCTTTAGGCACTCTAAAAATATACTTTGGTATTACAGCTTGTTTTCAGTGGATGATGGGAAAATTAAAAGTGACGTAAATATCTACTTTATATGCTTCTCCCCATTTAATACATTATGTATATTTTAGTTCAGGGTTAATTTGACAAAAGCACACTTCTGCTGACTTACACCATGACTAAGCATAGCACTTTCATTACTGTAGTGGTACGGTCTGCAGTGAAGTTTAATAAACCGAAAGTCCCACCCCCACCTCTCTAATGGCTCAGCGACAAGTCTGAGGGCTCACACCGCTTAACAACAGGTTTTGATACTCGTGGTGGGCACAACACAGATAGCCCATTTTGTAGTTTTGTGCTTAAAATAAACAAACAAAATAAAACCGATTTTTTTTTTTTTACTTTTTTCAGCTCAGTTTAATACTGTGAGAAAAGAGTGATGCCTGAGTTTATTTGCTTGTTTTACAAAGTCTTATGCACATAGCCGTCCCTCATTATGGACTAATAGACTTGAGGAAAGGTAGTTAGTCAAAAACATCTACCGCTAAAGTTTGGGCTCTTCTTATTTGACCGTCACTCTTATAGTGCACCTAAGGCTCCAAAGTGGGAGTACGTGTTTGCTAAAATGGATGTAAACCATTAATTCTTAAATTCACAGTCCTAACACGCGAGCCTCTAGGCCACGCCCAACCCACCACACATACAAATATTTTTTAATATTATATGGTTCGTATTTTAGTAAAACAAAACCTGAAATACATTTTAAAAGCAACGTTAATTACGTGTGATAGTTCCGCTGGTGGGTCATCAGTAAGTTCTGGGAAGTACAATGGTAAAATCCGGAGTTCGATTCAACGCGTTGGTAGCTTTGTGCTAGAAACCAAACCAAAAAAAAAACACGCGATACAGAAATCCCGTGAACAAGAAGTGATCAGTTTTTATCACCTTATCATTGAATATTAGCAAATATTTTAACTGAGTTTTACAAACATTACATAATTTTACCAGTTTCTGTTTTATGTAGCTTTCTACTTGATATGAACAGATCTCAAGATATTCGCTTTTTATTTCAATTTGTGATACAATTAGGATACGCTTTCGGTTCTGGATATAAACAAATATACTTTCCTGACATACCATCTACCCCAACCTTGTGGGTGAGTGGTAAGCTTATATCGCTAAAATTCAGTGTTCGATCCCTAATGTAGGCACAGCGTAGATAGCCCATTGTGCAGTTTTGTGCTTATCAACAAGCAAACGACTCATTCTAAAATTATCAAATCTACTCAGTAAAAATTACTCTTACGTTAATTGAAAATAAAGTTTTTAAAAAAGCTTAAAGTTATCAAACCTTTTTCTTTGCAAAATGTACGTCTAGAGATTTAACCCCGAAAATCCTATACAGGTTGTACGAAAAACAATGTTTTGAACTGAGTTACTTACATTTGTAATCCTAACAAGCCAGATGAAACTGGATTAATCACACTAATGGATATATAGCTAATCAAGTAAATATAGGCACACTAAGTAAAAGACCTAGAGCTCCCTTGATAAATTCTATTAATTGTATTCATATATCTTATCAACTATGATCCATCTGGTGAGTAGCTCCTAAACAAACTATACTTTTTGTCAATTACTTTGGAGTAATGAAAATTACTATAAAATTTCACTAACATGGACACCTAAAGTTTATCACCATTAAAGCAAACCAAGAACGACAGATAAAATATAACATTTTAATCTTATATTTTCAAATTATTATGTTACATTTGTTGATAAAGAGAAAATTTGGACATGTTTTATGATAATTTTTATTCTTTTTTGTTTTGTTATTAAGTGCATAGCTGCTCACAATGACGTCTTGTGCGATATTTTCAGGTTAAACCGATTTCCCAAAGGAGCATTAGGTAGGTCCGCTTTATAACGAGAGGGTCGGGCAGGAAAAATTGTGAAGTAAGTCTGAATTCAACTGACTAACCGAATTCAAGCAAATAAATAAACAGACTGACCAGGATGCTTTATAGAAAATTAAAGCAATCTTTATTTAAACCAATGGATAAATACAGTGTCCGTACTGCTATTAGGACACTGGATGATTGTCTTTTACTGGACTCGTGAAATGATCAACATATTTTCTTCTCACAAAATTTCTTTCCATCAGCCAACTTATTTAAAATTCCTGCATACTATTTAAATCCGACTTTTCTTAAGTAATCGGAAGACGTATAGAATTGATCATGTGAAAAAAAACTGGTTCAGGAGGAAATATTTCCACATGATCCAATGCGATCTATTAATTGCAATGGCAAAGGAAAAGGATTGAAGGATCAAGGGCAAGCCCATAAACGTATAACGTTTCATAAAAATTATAATATCTCCGCAGAGAGACATACTGTTTTCCTATTTCCTCTTCTTCCTTTCGTTTTTTTTCTTCTTCCAAGCACTTTTCAATCGACCGCCATTCTTCATTTCTCGGTGGACTGACTGGAAACTTGGTAAGGTTATACCTTGGTCCAATAAGCCCAGACACCTTTCCAATTTTTCATTTAGTCCTTTTTAAGAATTTTATATAATCAAAAGTCAAACAACCCAAAAATATATATTTTGGGCTCTTATGTGGCCACATTTACAACCATCAAGATGAAAATTGGCTCAAATATAAATTTTCATGCGCCCAGAACATTGACCTAAAAAGTTGGATTTGCTTATTTAGAGCCTTTTCAGGGGATCAGAGCTCACAAAAAAGAATAATTTTGGGATTATTCGTTAATTACTCGTCCATATTTTGATCAATTTACATGGAATTTGGTACAAAGATACCTTTCCATAGGTCCCATATATTGACAAATAAAAATGATAGTGAACTTGCCCATTTCTAATAATTATAGGGATCAAGATGCCACATAATTTTAGGGTTTTTGACAATTACTCCACCGTATTCTGACAAACTTATATGGGATTTGATACAAAGAGGCTTTTGTACAGGCCCATATATATATATATATATATACAAAAATGTGGGGTATGCCAGTTTTTGGTCATTTTAGCAGGGGTCAAGAGGTTAAATAAACCCATAATCTTAGGAGTTTTGATCAATTACTTAGCTTTGTTTCGATCAATTTACATGAAATTTGGTAAAAAGATACTTTTTTGCAGATTCCAAATAAAAATATAGACAATTTTGGAATTTTTGTCTTTTGCTCAATTTTTCAGCGAGGAAAGTACAATTTAGGATTTTCATGAACTATTCATGTGTATGTCAACCAACTTACATACGATTTGGTACAAAGATACCTTTTTGCGAATCCCAAGCACTAATATAGAAAGTTTTCGATTTTTCTAGTGTCAGAATTGACCATGTCGGGATTGCGTGGCGGAAACATGTTGCATTCGCCCGCGAATGTTGGCTTCTTTAATTATAAATTATATTTTACTAAATTTAAAAAATTCTTACCGAAGGTGAAAGCACCAACAATAAAATATTGTGACGCCATCTGTTGGTTTGTAACTATATTTATGTTGCGTTTCACACATACACTGGTGTTTAAAGATATGATATATAGCGCAGACCTTTTAACATTAATTGCAGTCTGCATGATCTATGTAATGCACATGCTCAACTGACAAACTGTGCTGATGTATTGACCAATGAATAAGCTTCGGTCTACCCACTGAAGTAGTTAATATCGACTAGCACACATTGATTATCTCGTCCATTTTCCGGAAGAAGACCAGTGACATACAGGTATACAGAAATGTTCTCTGTAACGGAATCACCAAAAATTACCTGCTGAAGCCAGTTTTTCTTTTTTGGACTGTGCACACTCTTCAATAATTTGACTCGAACATAGCCAGTAATAAATGCTATTGCGTGTTAGCACAGGCACATGTAACACCTTGGTGGCCTTCAATCCTTACATTGTGCAAAGTCTGAAGTATGTCTTACTTAATAGTTCTGGGGACTACTAGCTTTGATGGATTATAACAATGACACAGCACACCTTAGTGCTCTTAGAAACTGCTCGTACAAGTACCACAAGTTACTTGTATCCAATCTTTGCTGCCTGTGTTTTACTTTATTGCATGACGTGGAGAGCTAAATCTAGATCTAGGTCTTTCATTTGCTCTTCCTGGAGCTCGTGAAAAGTGTAATTATGGTATCCAACTGCAGAAACGATGTTAATTCCAAATGGTGTTTAGGGTCAGACATTCATTGAACAGACGTTAACTTACCATGTGGCGAGACAATCTATTATTGTTTCCATGTTGTCAGCCTGAGCAACATTACACAACAAAGTGGTGATACAATGTACAAGTATCTCTTCTGGATTTCTAAAATTCACAAGCTACGATACAGTTATGTTTCATGAAGACCACAAACTGTGAGCAGTTCATCATGCAGTACCTACATTCAGGAGCCATCAACATATGACTAATGTAGGCAATCACAAATTCAACTATATCCGACAAATGAGGTAACTTACCTAGCTCTACTATCACTGGCATCAGTATTCAACAGAGATTCTCAGTCTTTTTGTGGATATGCCAACACTGGAGGTTCTACTAATGTGTGTTTTAACAAATTAATTGTTTATTCACGTCCCTCAGTGTATCCAAAATGCAAAGTAGTTTTAATGAAAGTCAATAATGGAATAGCAATATCGGAGGAATTGGTCATAAAACATCGATAATATTATAATATGATAAAACTGCAGAGTTCTTGCGTGATCATGGGTTGAGACCACTCTTTTTTTCTGCTGCGATCTTTGCAGGATCAACATAAACTCCATTATTATGAGAATATGATAAATTGTACAATGTGACCAAAAAATTTCTCCTATTTGTGTATGAACTCTGACTTCCCTGGTTCCAACTTCAAGCCTACTTTTCTTATTTGCTGAAATACTAGGCATTGGTTTTCAACAATAGAGTTGAACGTGTGGCCAAACATCAAGACATCATCAACATAGACTTGAAATTTCTGCCATACCAGTCTCTTTCATATAAGTTCTATTAGCTTCTTAAAATTGGTGGGTACATTACTCAAGCCGAATAGCATCATATAAAACTTGTACCACATCCCTACTACTAAAAGCAGCTTGAGGTCTGTTCTCGTCATACAATATGGATATCAAGTTTAAGGTGCTAAATCACTGCACACCTTCTAATGCATCAAAGTATTCACCTGTCCACCTGTTGCACAGGTAAGACTAGTTGATGATTTCTGCAACTCGTCCATTCCTAAGATCACAATGTCATAATCAAGGTCAGAGATGATTACTTTCATTTTGTCACGTCGTCTAGACATAGGTGGATGTGTGCCTCTTCATTCACATTTAGTCTATCACCATTTGTCAGAATGAAGTCGATATTAGCTGGCTTCACTCAGAGTGACTGATACACATCAAGATCAACCAGTGTCTTGGCAGTTTCTTTATCAACCAGGAATTCTGTCTCTCACCCCTGTATCTTTATTGGCACATACAAAGCACAACTAAGCCCTGCGAGAGTTAGGCTGACCACCAAACCTTTGTCACAAGCTGTTTGGTACATTCTCCCAAGTTGGAGGTTAGACCCATCTTAGGCTTCTTAATTTCGTAGAGCCAAAGCAGCTGCAGCTACAGCTTGCCGACAACCTGCACCTGCTGTACAGTTGGGTGAAACTAATTATTTTGCCTATATTGTGGTTACAGGCAATTCATTTTGAAGTGACCCAGTTACCCACCTAAAGCAAATGCTTCAGCTCCCTCCTTCCAAAGTGAATTCACGATGAAGACATAATTTGCACTGCCTGTGGCACAAAAATTGCAGGATAGCCATGGAAGTCCTGTCCACTCATTAATATTCAATGAAGCCGTGTCACAATACCAGGTTGTATTGATTACTGGATTACCCTCTGCAAATCACGAGCTTGCGTGATGTATTCATTTAAGGAAGACGCTACAACCAGGGTAGAGCAAATGCAGTTGTGGGGTTCTTCCTCTTCTCTGAGACTTATTCAAAATGATAATTCTCTTCACAACAACAACTTTTTCCATCAGGCTAAAAATGTCTTTCACATTTAAGTGACGTCTCCTCGTCTCACTGTTTATCCTCTTGACAAATTTGTCTGCAAGGATATCCACGTGATATGTCAAAACCATTGGAGTGTTATGCATGCAACGCAGATCTTCCACGTAATAGACCAAGCTCTCGATGAGGTTCTTCTCTCAAACCTTGACGATGATGCTATTGTCTACTCTATTCTCCATCAGCTCGAAACATCAACCCAACTTGGCCACGAATGCATCCCAGTCTCAAATTTTGGTAGGCCCGGCATGGCCAGGTGGTTAGGGAGCTTGACTCGCAATCTACGGGTCGCGGAGGAGGGAGCTGGTTCAGTCAACTTGGAAATGTATGGAGATTAAATGACAAAATTTGGCAATGTATCAACATGTTCTTATATGTAGGGGTGTTTTTCAGCTCATTTTTTTGCAGTATTTTATGGTTAATTGTGCTTTTCTTCCCACGAAATAAAATATTCTAGAAAATATGAAATGATATTTAGATGGTTGGTTACCAGAAAATGTTGAATCTGGAATATATGTGATTATATTTTTACCTCAAAACGAAAGATATAGGCAGTGATGGAAATGGGAGTACACGCGGGTACACGCAGTGTACCTAGTTATCAGTTTGCACTTTTCCTCCGTTGGTTAAGTTCAGTACCACTGAATATGTTTATTAACCCTATCGTCACGGGTCAAAAGCCATATCATCGCGTTTGTTGACTTACATTCAAAATTTTATTGAACTACTATTATATGAATTTATATCAATACGTTTGGTATGAAATTGTAGACTGTAATTAAAATTTTAGTGTTATACATAAGTTAATTTCTAAATTTAAAAGTAAATATTATAAGAACACACCAAAATATCGATTTTTTTGTGTCACGTGTTATGTTGAATGCAGCATTGGTTCAAATTAGATGTGTGTGATGTCCAAATATAAAATTTATAGTTTCTTACGAATTACGAACTCAAATTACCGATATTGACAAGCTAGAATATAAAATAAGAACCTCCTATATTTTCTATTCGCTTTTTCTTATACCTATCACCCCACTGTTCCTTCTAAGCGTGTACCTAGTTCCCAAAACCCGTTTCCTTTCCTGGATATAGGCAATAATTTCTTAGGTATAAAACTTTAAACTGTGTAACTGGATTCTCTTTGGATTAATAAGTTATTATTTTTATTGTATTTAGAAAAAAATCATATAGTTTGAAAAAGTTAGAAATCGACTAAAATTATGTTTCATTAATTTTTTTTATCTCTTCGAATAAATAATAATCAAAAACGACGAAATATTTATCCACCAGATGACGAAGAAGTAGTATGTAAAGAAAGAAAAGGAATTTAATTTAACATTTTAAGCCTTTTAATTTACTTTAAACTGTAGTAAATTTTAGGTGTATTACCATTAAGTAAATACTTGGGATTTCTGTAAGTTGTAAGCCACATGTTAGTTTCGTCATATTAAATTACAGCAATAATTTCATATTTTAGCAGCTGCTTTTTTCTTCCTTTTTTTGTGACGGCTACAGAAATTGTACTGTAGTGTAGAGTAGTAATTTGATGCAATATTAGCAATTATTCACGTTGTGTAATAACACTCGGTTGTGTCAATTACAATGGAAAAAATTAGTACTTGACGAAAAATCTATTCCATATTTAAACTGATTCATAATTGTACTATTAATTTTATTAATAATATTATTATTACTTAGCTATTTGATTAATTAATTATTTTTAGAGACGTAGCACTGAACGACAAGGAAGTGACAACCAAGTTTGTAAGAAAATTCATAGATAATGTTAATGTTTTGTAAACTTTACGTAATAATCAATCTGAATTCAGTTTCAATTATTATTTAAATTTACTTCATAATTCATTATCCCTTGGACCAATCAGTTACATGATAATACATATTTGTTCCCTCCAGCAACTATGCTATGTTAAGTGTTTAGAATACTTATAAAGTTATAGTCTATACTAGTAAGTAGTATCGAATTATGTGAGGAGTCGTGATAATTAATCCATTGTACAATAAATGTTTTTTTTTTTCTTCAGTAAGACAGAATATGAAAGTTATATTTCATATAGATACAATACTGAGACCAGGGTTTCTTACACCAACCTTATTACAGTTTAAATTACATTTACTAAGATGTGATAAAATAAGAGTGAGGGACAATAGCTGGTTACGGGAGGGGAAAGGGTGTCCTTTTCATTTATACCAATGAGAAATTGTTTATAGCCATGTATGAAATTTCATAATATATATATTAAAGAGTAAATTTTGATATACAGGGTGGGACAATAATACTATACTGTATACAGTTGTTTCATTTAGAACATC
>NW_013668660.1:70640-81843 GCF_000517525.1 Limulus polyphemus | reverse complement strand
TATATTAAAGAGTAAATTTTGATATACAGGGTGGGACAATAATAACTATACTGTATACAGTTGTTTCATTTAGAACATCATTTAATTTCTGTTATTCTGAAACAGAAATATATTGGTTTCAATTGTCTTCATGATAATTTCTTTATTACCAACTATATCAACCATATAATACCAACTACATGTATAGTAACTTTTGCTCCACCTTGTATGTACAAAAGTTTGATAATATGTATGCTGTAATTTTGTAAGTAGAGATATTTTGCCAAACAGCTTTAGTAAAAGAAGATATTTGAACAAATATGTCTGCCACGGTTTCAAATCCAAAAGAAGTGTTATATGAGGTTTTATTCGTTATGATTTCTGTCTTGATTTGCTTTGTCGCAATAAGCCTTCCAGAACAACTAAGTGACTAGTAATAAATCATAAATTTATTTAATGTAGAGTTGTTTTTAACTGGTTAATTGCAGAATTAAAATTGTACACTGAGCAAATTATTTCAAACTTATTAAAATGTTTTAGGACTAGACAGTATTACTGTACAGACATGGTTAATTATTATAATTTTTAGTGGTAGAAACTTTTTATGTTTAGTATCCTTTGTGATATCAGCTTCAATATTTTCTAGGCCTAAACGATATGGACTTGACTAATTGATAAATTACTACCACTAATGAATTTCAAAAAGAAAAAGTAGATTAAATCTAGTTGTTTTTGAAAGGTCAATATTAATTTGGTAATGCTATTTTAAATTTTATTTTATTCTTTGAATATTAGTATACCTAGTAAAAATAAAATTTGAAAAATTGATAATATTTTCAGGTTTTGAATTATATTTGACATTTCTGGAAAACATTATCTGATTTGTACCATCTTAAAATATGAATTGTCTTCTGCATTACAAAGACAGTTTAGATGGCATTTGGTACTGCAAGCCTAGGTAAGTTTTAGGTGTGCTTTGATTAAATAGCTGAGCTTTATACTCTTAACCCTTTATCATCTTCACCCATACATTTACGCCAATTACGGTAATGGAAAAAAAACCTTCCATGGATGATAAGGGGTTAAGAAGTAAAACAATGCAACAAAACTGACATTTCATGGCCACGTGACTTACAACTAGTTAGGCATTATGGAGACATATAAAATACTTACAATGAACGTCTTGAAGTGACGATAATGTATATAGTTCTGTTGAATATCATTTATAAGCAAGAGGTGATATTTTAATAATAACCATTAACCAGAAAAATCATTTTTAGTAGAAAGAATGTTAAATAAAAATTAAATTGCCTTTAGAAATGTAAAAGATTAAAAGGAAAAAAAATCAAACTAATTTAAAAATAAATTCAGACAATTTCAAGTTGTGCAGTCCATTATAACTTAATGTCATCTCTTATTCAATCTTATAAAATAGGATTTTATGCCTAAGTTATAGTTTTCAATAGCAAACACTGGCAAAGTATTCAGAACCATTAACCCTAATGCTGGAAAACCTTTTTTGTTACACACATTCTTTTAATTTGTCCTTTATGAATTTTAAAAATAGCATTGAAGTCTTTCTTTTGTTTCCCATAAGTTACTCTCCAGGTATCTTTTTGTTCAATAATAAAGCTTATTAGCTTGATTGAATATATTAAAAGTAGGTATATATAAATAGCATTTCAGGAAAGTTTTTGACTGTCATATCCAAACTAACTAAGTTTTGATGGTGTTTTCTGGACAGTGACTTGTGAATTTATCTGAAGTATAATTATTGAATAACCCTGGCTTCAAATTTGTAAAGTGATAAAAAAAAGCCTAGTATGATTTTTTATTATTAGTATTACTCCAGTTGAACTTGTACTTCTTCAACTGGCTCAGTCTAGTAATAATGTCCAAATCACATTACACAATTTTGACAGTGTATTTATTTTGAATAACTGTAAAGTAAACTAGTGATATTTTTTTTTTACTGTGAACAGTACTTAATGTCTGTGTGATCATTAATAATGAGTATTACAAGAAGAATTATAGAATTATGAGCTCATTTTAACATATGGACAACAGGGAGGGTTTCAAAGCTGTCTTTGCACATCCACCCTTGATAAAAGTAAAAACTTAAACCCTTTATTTTTTCAGGTAAATACTGATACCCCTCTTAAACTCCTGTAAAGTGCTGGCCTCCATTACTGCCAACAGAAACTCAAAATACCCAAGAATATAATGTCTTCAGCAAACTTTGCTAATTATGCTCCTATTAATATCATAAATGTCAATAAGAAAAATCAAAGGCCCACTGATACCTAAGCCACTCCACCAGTAACAAGGGTCCAGTATAATTATGTGTGACATAATTAGAAAGATTTGTTTGTTTTCTTTAAGTTTGCTTTTGATAGCAAGATGTACAGATCTGTACAGTTGAAAGAATGTTTGTGTAATACAAAACACATAAATATGAAAATAACTCTCTATTAATAGACATTTCATTGTAGCTGGAGAAAAAATTATTTGAAAATAGATGCATTATCTTGAATCATGCACAATATTTCAAAAAAAAAAGGTTTTAGAATCTGTTTTAATTCTGACTTTTCGTTTAAGACAAAATATATTTTCTTGCTTTAATTAAAACTGATTACTCTTTTAAAAGTATGTTATTTAGGTCAGACCATGACAAATATTCTCAATCTAGGAGCGAGGAGTACCTAACCTAACTTCACTAGTGTTTGTACTGGGAAACGTATATTTATTTACTCTCACTTCAACAAGTGTATGCTAATGATCACATGATATCAACAACCACTTGATAGTATTGCTTGAACTAGCTGCCTTTGGTCCTGCCTGAGTCTAAACAGTTGCACTTATTGGTTGAATTGATAGAAAGATGAAAAACAAAGTGGTGTGAAATTAGTAACTTGTTGTGCAACCATACTGCTTCATTCCTGAAAGAAGATGAAGAAGTGCTGAATCCACCATTAAAATCCTAGAAACAAAGATTGATTTAGGACTTAAAGAACACGAAAATTGTTCTGGACTTCCAAGAGTCCAGAACTGTTCTAGATTCGAGTTTTACTTAGCACGAATAAAATGGGAGAAAATACTAGGTGCCACGATTAAATTTTTAGTTGCCATGGTGACTTGGCACCTGTGATTTGTCAAGGCCTGATTTTAGGTTATGGATTTTTGTTAAAAAATTGTAAAGAAGAACTACTTGAATAGTTACTAGTTTTAAGAACTAGGTTACAAAGTAAGTTTTAAGCACTTGTACATGTTCCCTTAGGAACAGAGAGTAAGAAGCATGATACAGGGCAAATATACTTTCTAAGGATTGTTTTAGCTGTTAAAGTTTATTAGTAATTATTATACTTTCAAAGCCCACATGCATGTTTTTTGTTTCTCTTTTACAAGGACCACTTCTTCGTTTCCAGCTCTTTATCCCATAAAGTAGTGTATGGTTATTATTTGGTTTCTTTTTAGGGTTTGTCAATGTGAAAGTTAATTGTTTTGCTAAGCTGCAAGGATGGATGTTTGTGATGTTGTAATGGTAAACTTTATATGCTTTGTGAGGAAACCTGTTTTTTTTGTATTTCAGCCATCCCTTTTTTTTCAAAAGGAACATGTCTATCTTGAATATTTAAACATTTATTTAATATTTTTTCCCCATTTGATTAGTATCTCCAGTTAATTCAGTTTCCCAATTCACAACAGATAATACATGTTGCATCTCTTCAAAATTTACTTTTTAAACATGGTTTCAGTGGGGGAAAATATTGCCTGACTAATCTTTAAACATTCTTTGCAGAGGTTACTGCTTCCGTACATGAGGAAAAGGGTGTGGATTTTGTGTATCTAGATTTTCTGAAAACATTTGATAAGGTTCCACATACAAAGTTTGTTAAACAAATTATTTCTATAGGAAACCCTACAGTATCCTACTTGTGACATTAATCCAGCATGATTGAACTCTATTTGTAACAACCCTCTGCATTTTTCTATCCAATGAGCTAACTTATCCCTTCCAAGTTTAGGACCTTTGTTGCTATTTTGTAATTTACATCTATGACGTAGATAAAGAAATGATCAATAAATTACTTAAATTTGCTGATGATGATATGATCTTGGGTGTTGCCAGCTGTAAAGAGGATACTGTTGCTTTACAAAAGGATTTAAATTATATGGTTTGATAGTTGGGCAAATAAATGGCAGACGGCTTTTAATTATAATAGATAAAGGGTAATGTATGTGAGTTATCATAATTGGGATTATAACTATAATTCTAATGGAAACACCCTTAACATTGGTCTGGAAGAAATAGAACTTGGTGTAATGGTTGATCAGTCTTTTAAGCTATCTAACCAGTGTGCTGTTGCTAGTGTTAAGGAAAATAGTATTTTACATGGTATGTACAGAAAAACTGAAAACAAGTCTAACGAGGTTAGAATTTCAACGTACAAGTCACTAGTTAGGCAACTTTTGGAGTATTGTGTTTAGTCATGGGCATCTTACCTTAGGAAAGACATCAAATTGTTGGAAATGGTTCAGAATTCATAGGAGAGCTACTTGGATAATACCTGGGAACGGACAGGTTGAGGTCTATAAAATTGTTTTCTCTTCAAAAAAGAAGTGTTATAGGGGATCTGATCGAGATGTCTAATATTGTTAAGAGAATTGATAGTGTTGATGGATCATCTTTTTTTCATATTTAATTCTAGAACACCAGCTTGGGGTCACTATGACCCCATACCACCTGGTGTTAATGACTGAAAATTTAACACTGGCATTCTTGGGTTAATGGTGAAATTGATGGGACTAAGGGATACAAATATAAATTACAGCGGGGTAGGAGTTATATTCGACTAAGACAGTTTTATTTTTTTGATAGGGTATTTGTCTTTTTGAATGGTTCGTCTTCAGATGTGGTGGGTGCAGTAAATTTAAGGAAGTTTTAAAGGAAGACTTGGTAAACATTTGAATAATAAGGGTTGGCTTTGAGTTGTTTTTTTTAAGTGGAGTTTAATGGATCGGATGGTCTAGCTGAACCAATGGGTACCATGTTTTCCTTAAATTTGATGTTAGATCCCCATGTTAGTTTTAGTTTGTATGTCATGTTTTCTTTTAAACATGATATTTATCAGTAACACAATTTTTTTCTTTTGTAATGATCATGCTTCTATTGTATTTTAGAGTATTTCAGTTAGCATACTAGATGTAAATTCTGAAACTTAAAACAATTAAAGGAGGCATGTAGGAATATAAAATAATGTTTTGTATTTTCCAGATTTGCAGTTTTTACCAATGATAATGTGGTATTGAAGTTCAATCTAGCCACATCCCATCTTTAATATTATTCTCTCAAAAGTTATACATCAGAGTACATCATAATGGCCAGCAGTGAGGAAGAGGAAAATAAGATGGAACAACACCTAGAGTGGATACAGCTTCGAAAGGACATGAAATCTATGATATCTCCAAATGAAGAAGGTTTGCGTGAAAAACTTTTGAGAAAGACCAAAGAAAATCCCTTTGTTCCAGTAGGTTGTCTTGCTACTACAGCAGCATTATCATATGGACTGTGGAGCATGAGGACAGGCCAGAGAAAGATGTCTCAGTACATGATGAGAGCTAGAATTTTAGCACAAGGATTTACAGTTGTAGCAATCATTATAGGATTGGGAATTGGAGCAGCCAAAAAATCAGGCTGAGGGTAGATCCCATGATACGTTGTACATTTAACTCGCTGTTAGATTTTTAGAAGAATAAGTAAAAGTCACTTGTTCTAGACACTATGATAATGTACAACTATGTTTGTTTAGACAAGAAGCAATGTTTTTACTGTTGAAATCTGCATGTTAAAGATTATAATAATAAGGAATATCTTAGCTAGTTTAAAGACTAATTCTTTAAATACATAATAACATATTTCTATAATTTTGCCATTGATATTCTAGAACATTGACAAATCATGTATTTGTAACTTTTCTGTTTCTGAATCTACTTACAGAGCCATAAAATCAGATCTTATAAAAAAAAAATCATCTTATCTCTCCTTTATACCAATATTTAATTGACAAAATTGATTATACCAGAAATAGTTGTTGTGAAATTCAAAATGATTAAGAAATTTAATGCATTCACGGTTACTACAAAGTATGAAAAATGGTAAATGAAACAGCTATGATTACTTACTGGAATTTTTCACTATTTTACCCTTTGTTATATGCAAGTGGAAAGATGTGCTTCATTTGTTTTAACTTCAGTACTAAACACCCACAGAAAAATAGCTTCAGAGCTTCTTAGATAAGTGTAATACAAATAAGTAGTAATTCAAAAAGTTTAGGTTATTTATTCTGTATTAATAAGAGAGTTGTTTGTTGTCAGAGGCAGAACTAGTGCGGGACAGAAGGGGCAATGCCTCGGGGCCTGCGACACTTGGTCTTCTGAAAAAAGGGGTCCTGATCATTTCTTTGCCCCAGGGCCCCTGAACTGCTTGTTGTATATAACAGTTGTGCCTTCTTAAAGATGGGGAGGGCAATCAGACAGTAAGCCAAATATAAGAATTGGTATAAGTAACTGAAATGACAAAAATTAATGTAGAACAGTGCATTTGGAAGAACATGGGTAGACATATTGTACACAAAGTGAAAACATTAAACTTAATAGGATGTGGAAATCTGAATAATGAAACTGGTGTAGCCAACAAATCAAAGGCTGTAGCTAAAATTCACTGACATTGATAAGCCATTTCAGATAAAACTTTAAAATGGTACTTCTGTAGTATATCATGGAATACCAAGTGTCGAGCACAAGTGCTCTAGAAATCACTGCTCAAGACATTAAAATCAGATTGCTAAATTATAATTTCTTTCTCATGCTAAAACAATTGATAATTTTCTAAAAAGATAAGCAAAAACTTACAAATGTTTTGTCTAGTAAAATAGTATAAAACATGTTGTGTTGGTGAGGTACTAGGATGAATTTTGAAATCTTAATTTACATAAAAGAAGAAACTAACCGAAATTTTAGGGTTGTGGAACCTTAATGATAATTCAACTCTTGGGAGCTTTGCTAGAACCTGTGTGATATATGAAATTGGATTATCCATACCTTCGACAATGTAGCTAGTAGTAGTAATAACAATGTTCATAAATACTTTTAATTTTTTCTTGGTTATTCAGGGCTAAATATGTGCATGATGGAAAAAGGATAGCCATATGACTATGAGGCTTAAACTATATTATAACAACCATATCAAGCAGTAATTCCCAAATTTTGTAATTCGACAGGCCAGCAAAATCTCTGCAAGTCACTTCAATATTTGTAAGATGTTTCTTCCCATTAAGAGTTTTTTGGCCTATAAAAGTATAAATATAATACAGTATATGACCTATAAATATAAAGCACAGAATGTATATATTTATCTATAGGTTTATTAAAACATAGTTGAAAGAATTTAGATTTTTTAATAATATGAGTAGGTATTCAAAAACATATAAAACTACTGTAGTGTATTTTTTTTTTTTTTGCGATTTATGGGGGCGCCATCAGCAGATGATATGCCCCCAATTTCACCGATCTGATCTAGTTGAACTAGATACATTCGTCACTCTGCCATTTAGCATTAAGGACAAATTAGTAGTTACGTATACATACATAATTTTTTTCCCCAATTTTTTTTTTTGTGTTATTATTATTATACTTTTGTTGTTGTTGTAGTTAATTGTGTTACACTAAAAATCCTACAAGGTCGTGTTATTGAAATAATACATAAGGAAAAAAAGTTTACATAGTTAGTTCTTCTCGACTGGGGGCGACTCCAGCCATTGGAGGCAAGGATAAAAGAAGTAGCTCTATTAGTAAAAAAGAAAATGACATTAAATTTTTATGTTGTTTGTTATAACGAAGTTATATATTGCGGGATAGAGACAATTCGTAGTTAATAGAGAGAGGTAGGTAAAAGGGACTTTTATGTTACCCATCTGTTGGTTTATGGCTGCTCGATCTCTTTGGTAATATATAAATTCCATGAAAGTGTGTTCTGGGTCTTCAAAATTTGAACAATGCCTGCATTTACCATTTGGGTGTACTTTTATTTTGTAAAAAGGTTCATTTAGACCTGTGCAATTAAATCGGAGGCGTGTAATAACAACTTCTTGGTGTCTGTTCGTACATTCATACTTGATGTGAGAAGAAACAACAGGAACAATTTTATTGTAAATATTGGAATGTTACACGGAATTCCATCTACACTGCCAGGAGACTAAAATGAATTGATAAACTTGGCCATAGAGGTCACCAAGTTCAATAGAAACGTTTGTGACCCCAGGATATGCTGACGCATTCTTGGCAAGATGATCAACTATCTCATTTCCCTGGATTCCTATATGGCTAGTAGTTACATATACAAGGACAAGGTATATAAATACTTCACTCAGTAACATTGGGTTAGATATAAAGGAACCGTTCTTAATCGAAAGTAATGAACTTAAAGAATCACTGACTATCAGAGTTTTCGTAACCTCGGAATCTTCCAGCCGCAGAAGGGCTTGTAAGATAGCAAACAGTTCAGCCTTATATACAGAAGCAGGTGCAGTTTTAAATGCTTTTCTGATGTTGAGATTGTTGATATAAAATGCCGATGAATTAAAACTTACCAGTTTGAAGCCATCCGTAAATATACTAGTATAGTCTGAGAAACTTACTTGTTTTTCCTTGGCTAAGGACAAAAGCAAACAACTTTGCTCCCGTTTTTTACCAACATAATGAAGACTAACGTCGACATCAGGGGTTGGAATCTCCCAAGGAGGAAAGTGAAAATATTGGTATTTTGCAACATTTTGAAGGTCCACGGACGAGAAAAGGTCTTCAGTTTTTATCGACATTGGCGAGTTATTTTGGTGAAAGGTTCCGTAATAATCTTGCCAATTCTTTTGAATGAAATGAACTGGATAATCGTAATACAAAGATCTTGCTATAAATTTGAGTTGGATCTCCCGTCTCTGCAGGTCAAGGGGTAGGACACCACAGTCCACTTCCATAGCCGATATATGGGCGTGTTTCAATGCTCCACAACATAATCGCAGACAAAGATTCTGAATAACGTCCAGTTGTTTAAGGACTGAGCGACTCGCAGAGTCATAAATGATACTGCCATAATCAATGACGAATCTTATTAAGGTTTTGTACATAAGTAATAAAGTATTTTTGGACGCTCCCCAACGTGTGCCAGACACACATTTAAGCAAATTGAGTCCCTTAGCACATTTGTGCGAGACATAGGTGATATGACGCGTCCAATTTAACCTGGAATCAAAGATAACTCCAAGAAATTTGAGGTGAGTGACTGGGACTAGTTGATGGTTATTAAAATTTAATTTCACTGTGCTTGAATTACGAGAAAAAGGTAGAACTGCAGATTTTAGGGCTGAAACCGTAAAGCCCCATTTAAAAAACCAATCGGCTAAATTATCCAGATTTCTTTGAAGACAGGTTTGAATGTGATTAATATTACGACCAGTTTTCCAGAGGGCTAGATCATCAGCAAAAATACTATAATTCGTACCATTATTAATGAAGGAAGAACTAAGGTCATTAATCATTAGAAGGAATAGGGCTAATAACACTATCCTGGGGAGTGCCATTTTCCGAGACTCTTTCCCCAGAGACGACTCCATTGACTCTGACCTTAAAGGATCTGTTTGAAAGAAAGTCTTTAATCCAGTTAAAGAGTTGGCCATCAAAACCATAACTATTGAGTTTATATTACAAACCTTCTTTCCAGACCATATCGTATGCTCGTTCAATATCCAAGAACACAGACACTGCCTTACCTCTGTTACATAATAATTTGTTGACATCTTCATGTAGCCGTAACAAATGATCAAGCGGAGACTTCTTCCAACGGAAACCAGACTGAAACTGGTCGAAAAGTCTATGTTTTTCACAATACCAATTCAAAAGGTATGCAAGCATTCGTGCCATAATTTTACACATAGTAAAAGTAAGAGCGATTGGTCGATACGATGTAACAGATCTTGGATCCTCGTCTGGCTTAGGGATTGGACAAACTATGGCGTGTTTCCAGGCTGAAGGGAGGGTACCTTCATTCCATACCTTACTGAAAAATTCCAGCAGCTTTACCAAAAAATTGGGGGAAAGATTTTTATAGATTTTATAAGGAATTCGATGTTACCAGGGGCCGAGTTTTTAGATGTCTTTATTGCTCGGTTAATTTCACCGATCGTGAATTGAGCGTTCAACCCATTACTATTATTTGGCTTCTTTGTAAAGGTGGCATAGTGGTCATGTTCAAATATTTTTTTATGAGTTAAAAATTCGGGTGAATAATTGTCGGAACTGCTGATGTGGGCAAATTGATCAGATAGCGCATTTGCCTTTTCAACATCCGTCAAATATGTTGATCCAAGAGTTTTAAGGGTAGGAATAGAGATAGAACCCCCACCATTCATACGCTTTACGAATTTCCATATTTTACTTAAATTTGATGAACGGTTGAAACTAGAGCAGTAATCACGCCAGAATCGTTGTTGGAGTGCTCGAATCGTACATTGACAAATGGCCTTCTGCTTTTTATTCTCAATATAATCGACTAAGAGACGCGTTTTAAGAGCTTTCTTCCTACTCTTGTGTTTTTGTTTAACTGGATTGTCACATTCCATATTCCAATAAGGGGTCTGATGTTTTCCACAGTCTGTAGTTGATAGTGGGATAAATTTCTCTGCTCCTTCCAAAATAATAGTTATTAGACGAGAATGTACAGATTCGACAGAAGAAGACATATCTATGTTTTGAATGGAAGAATCAAGGAACATACGGAAGTTGAGCCAGTTTGCTTTGTTAAAGTTCCAGAAGGCCGTTGTACTCCTAACTTCAAGAGGGATCTTAACAGATGTAATTACCAGGAGATGGTCATTTCCCAGGTCATCATCTAGAACATCCCAGGTAGCAAGACTAGCAAGTTTACTGTCTATAATAGTGAGATCTAGAGAAGAGAGATTACCCCGAACAAGACATGTCCCACGACCGTCATTTAATACCACTTTATCAGATTCCATAACTAGATCTCCGAGAATCTGATCCCGACAGTCAGTTTTTGTTCCACCCCATAAAGGGTTGTGAGCATTAAAATCTCCACAAATTATACTGTTTGGAAGAAAAAAACTCTCGATACTCAACAGGATCAATGGCGACACCAGGGTTATAAATATTA
>NW_013668660.1:52599-69838 GCF_000517525.1 Limulus polyphemus | reverse complement strand
AATTCGGTTATGAAAGATATCCTCGTTTTCTGCTAATTTTTTTGCCAAAAGGACTGGTCTTGAGCGATCAAAATTATTTTGGCTACGAAAGTAACGATTTCTTCAAACAGTTGAGGTGACATACGATGACTATTTGAAGCACTATCCTGTTGAGAAGTGTTTTCGTTACAATCTTCGGGAGATCGAAGTTTCTGTGGTTCTTTAGGCAGGTGTTTTGTTTCCACAGGCTGTCATTTCTGTGCAACAATTTGAATTGCTTGGGCGTAACTCAGTTTTGACTGTACTCTAACAGTTTGAACCTCCTTTGCCTCCTGAAATTTTTGACAGCCCTTGTAAGCTGCCGAATGTTCACCCCCACATAAACAACATACTGGAGTCTGCTTAGTACAGTCCTTTGCATTATGATTTTCGCAACAAGTGACACATCGAACATTTCTGCGGCACATTTTTGCAGTATGTTCGTAACGTTGGCACTTAAAGCACCGCGTCGGGTGAGGGACTGTAGTGTATATTTCTGCAGATCAATATAAATACACTAATAGCTGCTCCTCCTGGTGGTATGTTTGAATACTAACCAAAAGAAAAACAGTACATATATTCAAATTAATTTTAGTAACTGATGTAAAATGGCAGGTTTAAACCAGAATCATCATACAGAATTTTAATTAAGAAAAAAAAAAGCTATTAGGAGAAAGAGATCATGTTACTTCAATCTTACCAAATATTATTAGCTACATTTATAGCACAAATCTATAAATAGTGGAGTAGACAAGCCTTTACTAGCTCTAGTTTAAAATAAACTATTTTTGAAAGTTAACTAGTCTTTTAAATTAATGTGACATGTTATTCATCAGTATTGCGGATTAGCACAAGATGCTTAAGTGTGGGTGGTATGCTCGACAGACTCACCCACATTTTGGACCCCCGGTGGCTCAGCGGCTACTCTGTAGGCATAGGACGCTAAAAAAGTGGGTTTTGATGCCCTTGGTGGATAGAGCACAGATAGCCCATTGTGTAGCGCTGTGCATCCAAGGGTATGTGGTTCGTATGCCGTTGCCACAAAATTAAAAAAAAATACACTCCACACTTTGGGGCCACGAGTGAGTTATGAGAGTGACGATAAAATGCCACTATACAATTAGAGTATCCCAAGATTCGGCGGTGGGTGCTATAGCTGTCTTCTCTATAATGTATCAGTTCAAAATTAGGGAAACTAGCATAGATAGTCCCTGTATATCTTTTCGCGAATATCCGAAAACAACAACCAAAATACACCAACAAACTTATTAAAAATAAAATTAATGATATTTGGAATCATACCGATAGATGGCAATAACTTATTAAGATATAACTTCCTATCATACTTGCATCAACAAGTTCGTTTCATTACGTTGTGGCATTAATCTATTAAGTCTACCAGAGGGACAGCGGTATGTTAACGGACTTACAACGTACAACCACACAGTAAATACAGCAGGTAGCTTAATGTGGCTTTGCTCTCAAACAAACAAATACAATCTATTAATGAAAATAGTCTGTTTTTTATGTTAATTTTTTTTCCATCGCCGCTGTTTGAAAAAATCTTGAGTGAGTTATGACTTACTGCTACGTCACATTTATCAAGAGTGTAATTATTTATAATTGATTTGTTATCGATCACCCCCCAGTGGCACAGCGGTATGTCTGCGGACTTACAACCCGTTTCGATAACCGTGGTGTGCAAAGAACAGATAGCCCATTGTGTAGCTTTGTGCTTAATTACAAACAAATAATGTTATCGATCATCAGATTAACATGTGCTTTTATGTACGTTTAGAGCCATCAAGTGGTTAATCTAGTATACCTAGAATTACATCTAGGACATATAAATTAATCTATACTGGTCAAATTTTCCGAGGATCACATGGTAATTTTGCAATATTTCAAGGAATATACAAATTTAAACAGAATCTAATGTAAAAGTGTTTATTTGCACCCGACAACAAGGTTTTAACTTATCTTGACAAAAATAAATATATGATCACAAAACAAATGTCCAGAATCTGGGTTACTCCCAAAATAAAGGTCAATATCGAAAATGTCAAAGTGACCACATATTCAAACAGACATGGTTCTCTTTTCTGCTTAATACTGGCTGTGTCCTCTTATCGTATTAATGACAGTTTGACAGCATCTTCTCATGCCCTGGATCAGGTGAATATTTGGTGTTCCTTTCTTAAGTCAGGGCGACTCCAAGCTCCTCCAGGCTGGTAGGTTGCAATAGACGAGCTGATACTGCTACAATAAGTCTGTTCCAAGCGTGTTCAATAGGATTCGGGTGAGGTGAACATGCTGACTAGTCCATTCTCTCGATACTCTCATCCTCCAGGTACTGGTTCATCAGCCTGGCCCTGTGTGGTCTTGCATTTATATCCATTAAAATGAAATCTGGACCTATCGCTCCTGCCTATGGCCTCACAAAAATATCCAGGATCTAATCTCTGTACGTTTCTCCTTTAAAAGCACCATCTTGGATGATGTACAAATCTGTGTCCAATACAGATGTTCCCTACACCATTCAAGCCTATGCTGTCGGCTTTCTTGCTCTCAGACCGGTTGCATGGAGTCTGTTTCTCTTTTCCTGGGTGATAACAGTAACTCCAAAAGTATTTCTGAGGTTTCTCTGAAGACTAGTAATATTCAAAGTGCAACTTATATTTGCTGATGTAACAAGGTATCAATCTTGCTGATGTATTGTGTTTTCCGGCCACTACCATGTCTTCTGTCCACTTTTCCTGTCTCTTGAAAGCGATTTCATATCCTAGAGACTACACTTTGACTGACCCCTAGTGCATCAGCAACCTTTCTCTGGAACAATCCTTCTTAGAGCATCCATATTCCTCTTGAGAGCTCCTGCACGCTCAGATGGCGTCAAAGTGCACTGAATGAACAGTAAAGCTACAAAACGTGTCTTGGAAGTTTTGGAATTGTCTAATTAAAGAACAACAAAGCACCTCCAATACTTTGAAAATTCCAAGAATAGGGGTGATCCACTTTTTATTATACTGTAACTGTCATGTTTGACCACACAGTTGGAAAATTCTTGCTAATTGCAGGGGACATGTCAAACAAAGCACCTGCACAAATATTAATAAAAAAATAGTTTTATCTAATACACCTATTACTAGTAAATTGTGATCCTTACCAAAATTTGAGTAGTATACTATATTAGATGTCTTCAATTGTGATATCTTAGAGCTCGAAAACAAAAGTTTCGATTTAGAGTCTTCGTAGATTTACATTTCCAAAGAAGGTACTCTGCAACTGGTAGAGGATCTCATATATCAGAATTATAATAATTTAACAAAGTTTTCAAAGTATATTTTCAGAAACAGTTGAAATTTGCCATCAAATACTCTGATTTTCTACTTAACTACACAGTGCATAACGAAACTAATGGAGTGATCATGAGGTCAAGGTTAGTACCTTTATTCGCCATCTTAAAAAAAATAGTGGTTGGGAGATTTATCTTTGAGTTTCAAGTAAATGTATCATCGAAGATATGTTGTTGTCATATTTGTAGGGTCACTAAACTTGAATCTGGCATCGGATATTTTGTTCCTTCCCCCATCTTGATCCCCGGGTGCGCCATTTCTGAAACTATGTTCATACTCCCACTTGGAACACACTCAGGTACTTTGGACGGGTGTCCAAATGATTGTTAGAGGGTACTGATCCTCCCTTGGGGTAGCTATGCGAGTGGAAGGGAATAATGGAAGAGCTTGATCAGTACTTTGGGAACTCTTTGAATCATGTAGTGACCTTTGAACCTCGTGGCAGAGCGCTGCTATTGAAAAATAATCTTCATAATTGTAAAGATTAAACCCAAATTCGCTTCTTAACGAAGCTCAGATTTGTGATAAACCTCGGGTATGTGACATCCTGAAAATTCTCGGATTTATTATAAATAAATATTATGCTAGAACGATAGCTGTGGATTAGGGCTTCTGTTTTATGAAGATGAAAAATCAGTAGTTTTTTTCACTGCGGTGTTATTCAACATTCTTTGCTCTCTCTCTTTGATCAATATTTTCCACTTTATGGCCAAAAGTCTATGCTTTTTTTCTGTGCTGTCTTTTGTTTGAGAACATTGGAAACGAATGTAAAACACCAAGAAGGCACTATAAGACGATCCTATTCCCTCCATTACTTGTAAATGCAAAGTGAATAGTGCCTTCGATAAACACAGTCTACGTGAGTATGACCATAATGGCATATTGATTGAAAGAAAGTTATCGAGTGAAAGAGGGCAAATATAGTTTCCAAAAAACAATACAACGAAAAATATGAAAAGGAGAAAATTTGTTCTTTTTCAAAAGCTATGGTCATAAGTCTTGAAGACAGCGATTCTGGTATTAACGAAGCTTGTCTTGAAGCTTATCCATTGTTCCCTGTAATAAAACATTTTGTAAAATTATTTTTGTGTAATTTGTTATTCAAACAGTTCTAATAATGGTTTGCACTAAAATATGCATACTTATGTTGAAAATTGGAATCGACCCTCGTTAAAATAGGCCAACTTTGGCAATCAACTTGGAAGTTATATCAAAATCAGTTTCAGTTTTACTTTCTTTTATACCCATGTTTAAACGACAAACCGTGAAAAAGTACAAAAATTAGTATTACCGGATCTGATGATGTGAAAACTTATAATCACATTTTGGAGATTTCTGTTTAGCTAAGTCGAAAACTTCAGGGATAAAAATATCATTAAAGTTATTTTAAATATTCTTAACAATGATGTAATTCAAACTAATTTGAAAGAAAAGTTAAGTATTGCATTATTTATAAAAGACAAACATAAAAACCAGTTGTTTTTTCCTAAGATCCATACATCTTACCGATAAAAACCGGAATATAAGGGTTCATGTGATTGTTTGTTTTGTTTTTGAATTTCGCGTAAAGCTACACGAGGGCTATCTGCGTTAACTGTCCCAAATTTAGCAGTGTAAGACTAGAGGGAAGGTAGCTAGTTATCACCACCCACCGCCAACTCTTGGGCTACTCTTTTACCAACGAATAGTGGGGTTGACCGTCACATTATAATGCCCCCACGGCTGAAAGGGCGAGCATGTTTGGTGTAACGGGGATTCGAACCCGCGACCCTCAGATTGCGAGGCGAGCGCTTTAACCACCTGGCCGGTTCATGTGATACACATTCAATAACAGAAACTGATCTAATACATAAAGAAGGCTAAAAGTCATACACAAAAGAACGCCAGTCTCTTTGACGTATACACAGATACTTAAGGTAAGAGGCACGTACCAAATAATTAAATTGCCAAAAACAATATTTTGAGTTGTATAAGTATGTCCTCATCATTAGGATTTTTTTTTAAGCGAACAAGGACGTGATCAGCCTGAGTGGATTCTCGTGTTCAATCGTCCATAATTGTCACGAAATGTATTACTAAAAGGCAGAGCTCTAGGATGCAGTGTGTTTGTTTATTGATCTGTAGTTATCTCCATATTGTCGTATATTTAGCACACGAGAACAATGGTGCATCTCGATTGTAGATGTTCCACTGGAAGTGGGTTTGTTATAGCTAATTTAACGTTCTTAAATATCTTTGTGCGTTTTTCATATAAAAAACTATTAAATTTCTTCCGATTTGTAAATTTCCTAATAACAAAACACAAAGTGTGCTTTAAGCCATTTTGACTTCACGTAAAACTAACAAATCTGCTCTTCCGCGAGGTAGTTAGGATAATAATTCAAGCTACTACGAGCTTATTGGTCGTGATTTAGGATAATAGTTCAAGCTACTACGAGGTTAATGGTCGTGATTTAGGATAATAATTCAAGCTACTACGAGCTTATTGGTCGTGATTTAGGATAATAATTCAAGCTACTACGAGCTTATTGGTCGTGATTCAGGATAATAATTCAAGCTACTACGAGCTTATTGGTCGTGATTCAGGATAATAATTCAAGCTACTACGAGGTTAATGGTCGTGAATCTTCGATCACTTACGAAAAGATTGAATGCTCACTTTAGAATCTCAGACCTCTAAAACCTCAGAACTCGAGTTATTCGGCGTTAGTTAAATCAACCAACGATTTTTTTCGCGCAAAACTACACGAGGGCTATCTGCGCTAGCCCCGTCCCTAATGTAACAGTGATAGACTAGAGGGAAGGAAGCTAGTCAACACTACACACCGCCCTCTCTTGGACCACTCTTTTATGAACGAATAGGGTGATTGACATTCACATAATAACGCCCCCACAACTGAAAGGGCAAGCAAGTTTGGCGGGACGGGAATTCGAACCTGCGACCCTCAGATTGCGAGTCGAGCGCCCTAACCATCTGGCCATGCTAGGCCCTCAACTAATGAATCTCTTGTGTTCCTGAACACTCTACCCCCATGTTAATTAAGCATAAAAACTCTAGCAAATGAATAAGACGATGTAATGTGTTTTTGATAACATTGTTTTGTGGGTATAGAGTGAAAAACGTAGGACAGATTTAACAAATAAATAAATACGAGTATATCGGCGAGAACATGGGACAAAAGGGACCAGTGTTTTACATGAGAATACATAACTAAAATAATTGCAATAACATTTTAGAATATTTTAGAAACTGTAAATAAAGAAATGTCAAGGTCCTCCAATTCAAGCAATTCTATAAAACACGAATATTAGCTCCCAAACCTTGCCTGTCGCCAGTGTTCATTAATGAAAAAAAGTAAGACATTACTCGTTTCTTAAAAAAAGTAAATAAAAAATTAGCGCGTTACATGACTCGTTGTTCCCCCGGTGGGACAGCGGTAAGTTTTCGGATTTACAACGCTAAAATCAGGGGTTCGTCCCCTCGGTGGACACAGCAGATAGCCCGATGTGGCTTTGCTATAAGAAAATACACATACCTGACTGGTACATTTCTTTATTTCTGTTGAATCCCCCGTCCCACCAAACATGCTCGCCCTTTTATCTGTGTGGGGGCGTTATAATGTGACGGTTAATCTCACTATTCCTTGGTAAAAGAGTAAAAGAGGTCGCGTTGGGTGGTGATGACTAGCTGCTTTCCCTCTAGTCTTTCACTGCTAAATTAAGGACGACTAGCAGATAGCCCTCGTGTAGCTTTGTGCGAAATTCAAAACAAACCAGACCAATCTAGTCAATTCGTTAATTTATCAGTTGGTCTTTCGACCAGAAGCTATTAATACGTAATGATTATATAAACTTTTTTCTCCCTATCTACTTATGTTCCACGCACTTACCATAATCCCAACCAACTAAGAAGAAAAAAAGAGTTGACCGAAATTATAGCACTAATCTCAGCCATCTAAAGGAAAAAGGAAAGAAAGTAAATAAAGAAAAAGGAATTAGCATTATAATTATAGAATAATTATTATTTTCTTCATAAACGGTAGATGGCGCTGCATATTAATATATAGTAGTTGACATCAAAACACATGGCCTCGATCAATTTTTTCTTTTAAACGTGAACTGGTACTCAAAGTGAAGACTCCTGCCACTCATCAGAAGCTTTTTCACTAAAGGTACTTTCATGAAATTGACTTAAAGTGAAAATTAATATTATGTTTAAAGGAGATAATCCATGCAAGTTAAGTAAATTACATTTGTATATGTTGTAGCGTTTACGTTAAAGAAGATTATTTAACTTTAAGATTAATTTACAGGTAAGCGTAATAAATTGTCATTACTTTATGGACTCTTCTAAATTTATGAAATTATAAACTTAAATTTAGGAATGATATTCCCCTGCTTCAATACCTACCCAAAATTACAAAACATTTTTCACAGAAGACTGTTTAAAGTTCTCTACCCAAATTAATTTCACGTCAGAAACAAATTGTACAGTTTTGCCACCTGGTATTATAATCAATTGTCTCTTACAAGAAGTGAATTCCTCGGTAGTACGATTCACTCAAATTTGCTCAATTTTACACAAATTTAGGTCGAATGTGTCATTTTATATGTAGATTATCGAACTGGAGTGCAATTGAAAGTGCAAAAAAATGTTATTGTGTGTTATATAAATGATTTATTAAAGTTTACAAATATTCTCTTGGTAGACATTAATTCGTATACTGTATCAGGAGACCCGGCTTTAGATAAATTAACGGACCACGGCAACCGTAGTGTACGGGAAACTGGTTTATAACGTATAACAGCGTTTTTTACACGTTTAATTGCATTTATACGAAACAAAGAGTAGTTGGGCAGAGTTTGTAGAATCGCACTATCCATTTCGGTAAGTTCATTTTAAATTAAACAAAAGTATCAGCAAGTAATTAATATATGCTGTTGTAAGCTATATTTTCAATGTTATAATTTAGTTGTTTGCTAGAGGGCGCTGCTGGTTATTGTTATGATGTTGGGCTTAGAAAGTTTGCAAAAGTAATGTTAAAATACCTAGAAAACTAATGATGATGATGTAATCTAGAAATTTCGTTAAATTTGGAAAAGCGAGAGTACGTGATAAATACGAGTAAACAGTGTGTGAAAATTCTTTAAGAATTCGGTGAAGATTTTAATGAGTGATTTAGTTCAGTGTTGGTAGTGAGAGTTATCACGTCTAAGTTAATCAGTTAATTAGCAAAGTAATTCTGTATGTTTATATTTGTAAGCTAGGCATACCATTAGGCTAGGAATTTCTATTAGAACATTATTCGTGAACTTAGGCCTACAACTTGTGTCAAAATGGACATATCCTGTAGTATAATAATTCGTTATTGTTATATGGACTGAACTTGGCATTATTTTTACCAAATAATCCAAAAGAACCCGTCCGACGATTGAATACAGCGTTTGTCAAAGTGTGGGGCGCATTCTTAGGGGGCGCAAGCGATTACAGTAGAATCAATAGTGCAAAAATGCAAAATTAAGCATTTATATATATATGTTTTATTAATGAAAATGATAAATAATTACTACAACACAGCATTTTAATGTGTATCCGCGTATTATATCTCGTCACTTGATTAACTCAGTCTTACACTCATTTGAAAAGAAAAAAGGGGCGCGCAAGAAAGCATATTTATTAAAGGGGAGTGTGGATGACAAAGTTTTAGAAAAGCTGCGTTACATGATTACAACAATATTGCTGTCACCCGAAAGGTTTTATTTTATTTATTTTTTGCATTTGAGTGATATTCAAGTTGATTAATGCAGATATAATGTGAAATCATTATTTATTGTATAAACTAACCGCAAAAAAATCTATATTTATATTAAATCTTGCTTAGATTTACTTCTAGAAGTAGATTTCAAAAAACAAATTGGGTAGCTGGACATAATATCTAACGATACTAGTACTTTTTCATTGTATACATGTATTTAGTCCAACAGCAAGCCTCTTGTTATGTACTACTTATTGTACTTCTGTGCTATTAAACACAGCAGTATGTTGTTCCAAAAAGTGGCCGATAAAAGCTTTTTTTGTAAACTACTTACTAACTGGTTCCATTTAAAATAGCGACCAATTAATAAACGCCTTGAAATAAATTCTACAAATAAAACCTTACATTTTAAAACAAGTCGAACAGATAAAGAGGAAAAATTAATGTTCAAAATATTCGAGAAATATTCTGGAATTGTGATAGATTTCTTATTGGATCTGCCTTTGGCTGTGTGTCATTGAGGGGTAGCTGTTACTGAATACACCAGTATGGCGTCTTAATTTTGTTAATCGATCTGGAATTGTGATAGATTTCTTATTGGATCTGCCTTTGGCTGTGTGTCATTGAGGGGTACCTGTTACTGAATACACCAGTATGGCGTCTTAATTTTGTTAATCGATCTGGAATTGTGATAGATTTCTTATTGGATCTGCCTTTGGCTGTGTGCCGTTGAGGGGTACCTATTACTGAATACACCAGTATGGCGTCTTAATTTTGTTAATCGATCTGGAATTGTGATAGATTTCTTATTGGATTTGCCTTTGGCTGTGTGTCATTGAGGGGTACCTGTTACTGAATACACCAGTATGGCGTCTTAATTTTGTTAATCGATCTGGAATTGTGATAGATTTCTTATTGGATTTGCCTTTGGCTGTGTGCCGTTGAGGGGTACCTGTTACTGAATACACCAGTATGGCGTCTTAGTTTTGTTAATCGAGATGACTGTTTGAATAAATAATATAAAAGAAAATGGGCTAATTATTTCAAAGAGGTTAAAGAATTCGGTATGATATACCATTCAAACTAATTACTTGAAGCCGTAAGAGAGAAATGAGTATTTATTTAGAAATATGACAGTAATAAGTGTTGATGCAACATAAAACAGATGTTGTGAGTGCTGTTTAATGTGCACTTTACTGACAGATAATTCACAAAATAAGCAAACATTTAATCAATAGAGGAGAATATTGTAATAACATTACAATTAAAATAATTTCAAAAAGCATAAGGAAATCAAAAATCGTTTAATACGTCTATTTTTTTACCCACAAGTTTAATTCAAAATATACATCGAATGTAAAGTTTTTAAGATCTGGAACTGCAACAATTTTCAGCAAAACCTGTGTGACGGTGAACAATATACACATGTGCTATTCTATCACCTAAATATGTTAAGATGTCGTACAAAGGAGGCTTCTGGTGAGGCTTATCGAAGTTACAGCTTGACTTGAGGTGTACGCTACTTACTAATTCTATGGGGCACAATATATTCCTAGAATTCTTATTTAATGTCGAAAGAATCACCGGTTTTCTGAACACTGGAAGGAAATGGTCACATGTTTTCTGAGTTCCCTCCAAATAAATCAGGCCACACTGCACCAGATGTCTATGAAAAATTCAACAGAGGGATTTCCAGAGTCTTTCGTGAATAATTCATTCGTCATAAAACCGAAGTCAGGTTTAAAATCAAACCCGACGTTTCACACAGTGTCAAACACGACCGACTAAACAGGTGTCATAGAATATTAAATATCAGTGTTTTTTAAATAATTATTTGTAAACAAGAACAGGTCATGTTGTTCCAGCATATAGATGCAAGTTTTGTTTAATGTATAAATTTCAAGAGAGATTCTCTCTCTGTGTGCCAATTCTAAGCTTCATCAACCATCGGTAAAATTGGTTTATGCAAACTTATTGTTAAGTCGTCATTTTGAACTAACTAGTGAACACATCAACATAACAAAACACTATAAATTTGGTATGTGGCGGAAGGTATGCCAATATTACGGTTTCAGATTTATCGTCTGTATTTACGTGAGACTTGTTAGGACGAAAGACCCATACATCACTTAGGCAGTTCAGCAAAATTTTAAAAACGTTCGCCCATTCTATTAGTAATAGAATAATATTTGGCGGTATTTTATCGTTAGAAAAGATTAATATTTGAAAAAAAAACATTTTTTTTAAATTAAAGTTATTCGTCGACATTTGAAGTGTTGACAAGAGCGATCGTACATCATCAAATATTTTCATTGGTTGAAAATTTCAGTTGTTGTTTTTTTCTCATTATGTAAAAACTTAAGCTTCCTGGGAAAATAAATTATTTTTAGTGTTCAGGCAGAAGCCGGGCGTTTTATAGTTAGCGTGCCTGCACTGTGAATTCGAGGATTTATATTTCGCGACCTGTTTCAGCGAAAACTTGCTCTGTACTCTGCAGCCCAATATTAGATAATACAAGAGTTAGCGATGGGTGATGTTTACTAGTTGTTTTCCCTTTAGTCTGTCAATATTAGATAATACAAGAGTTAGCGATGGGTGATGTTGACTAGTTGTTTTCCCTTTAGTCTGTCAATATTAGATAAAGCAAGAGATGGCGATGGGTGATGTTGACTAGTTGTTTTCCCTTTAGTCTGTCACTATTAGATAATACAAGAGTTAGCGATGGGTGATGTTGACTAATTGTTTTTCCTCTAGTCTGTCAATATTAGATAAAGCAAGAGTTGGCGATGGGTAATTGATGTGGTGTAGCTGCCTTCCCTTTAGCTCTTGCATTGCCATGCGCGAAATTCTAAATCATGTGTTCGAGCATTTCATATGCCTAATGCTAACGACCTAGAAACACTCTGTATATTCTTCCCATAATTAGATTTATTCCAAGGTTTATTAATTACCGTTTAATGAATTTCCACACAGCAGCGTTCGTATCCGGTTTAAAGGGAGTCTGACAAGGGAAGCTTCGTAGTTGTTTGACATTTAAATATTACGATCTGTGATGTGCTTATCCAGGAGCGGTGGTAAGGGGGGAGCGCTTGCTGGGGCTGAAGTTAACTCAAAATGTGCTTAAACCACCTCTGAAGCCCAAGCGAAAAATATTTACTGTTAAAGCTGGTTCACTTCCTAAATACTTCTACAGTATATATATGCCCACAAGATGTAGAGTGCAGACCCTCAATTTTTTGTTTAACCCATCTCATGCCCCTTACCGGGAAAAGGCTGGCGACGCCCATGTGTTTATCTCGGATACGCGCATTTTTCTCGCGCTGAATCAGTTTAACAGAAGCTGTCACGAGAAAAAAACAATCGTAGGCAAAACTCGATAGGCAAGTGTTTCGGGTTTGTGTCTAGAATAGGGGGTATTAAATTTGGTGGCTTTCTTCTCATTTTACTTGAGTGCCGCAGTTAATGATTTTTTTGAGCAGAATTTTTTTTGAGTGGTTCTAGGCATCAAATATCCTAAAGGTCTCAAACGTTATTTTACTGACTATTAAATTGTCTACATTATATCATTAACCACGATAGTGCTTCTTCATAATGGGGATCGCAAGGAATTGTACAAAACCCTAATAGAACGTTCGGGCAAGAAGCACCTTAAACAGTAAAGATTCAGTCCAAAGAACACTTTAAAACCTTTACTGTTGACTGCTAAGGTTGTACACATATAAAAATGCACAAAAAAAAGCATACATGTTAGATTTACAAGGAAAAGAAAATCCGCTCTAAACGGATCGTTTGTGATTCTCATTGTTATTATTCTCTTGCCAGCCTACAAGAAAAACGGTTTACGATATAGCATCCAACTCTTTTGTAGAATACTAAATAAGGTACTACGAAGGTCGTAGGGGTATTTAAAAGTCGATTTGTTTCTTCTGTATTTTACACAAACTAAAAAACATCATAATTCTAGTGTAAATTCTCACACACTAGTATCATTGCGCCGGTATCTTTTTTCAAATCATGCGCACAAAGTGTGTGTACTGCACTTAGCAACCAATTAGCTTAGGCGCATCGCACTAGTACTTGATTGAAAAGTTTTTTGCTACTGCAATTTTTAAACACATATCCGTTACTGAGGGATGTGTTTTTGAATTGCTTTCATCAAAAAAAAACTTTTTTTAGATGATTACAAACTAAATCAGGTTAAAGTTGTCATGGAAAAAATCTACATGAATCGGGGCCTCCTTGAGTTGTTCGGGGCCCTAAGCAACTGCTTGGTCTGTTTATGCCTTGCGCCGCCACTGAGTGATGTTCTGTTTGATATAAAAATAAAAACCTTGTCGATATGAACACACCTGTTTCAGTAAGCATATTTTCAAAATAAGCCTCGACAAATATTCGAACCCAGGACTTAGAAGTGCTATATGAATTCTTGAATCATTGCATTTGAAGTACAAAGAATCACAAAATACAGCTTCCATAATCAGGCAAACAAAGCAGAATTTTTCTCAACTATGTAAACTAATCTTTTATGTTTTTGATAATAATACACAGTTTTAATTATTTGGATTTAAAGAAAGGAGTTACTTCTGATTATTAAAAGAAAAGCACTGAGAAAAAGACACTTTAAATAACTATACTCAGTCCGACATGATTCTTTAAAGCTCTTTATACACTACCGGATAAACTTCTTTGAAAAGTATAAACATAAGTTTGTTACTTTTGTAAGATAAATCCTTTCATGTATTCTTCTTTTATGATATCCTATTTAACGTCACATTAACTGAGATAAAGAGATAAACAAAAACATATAAGTTGATCATTATTATTAGCTGTAAAAAATATAGGAAATTCGGTAAATTAGAACACACATACATATCTTGTGATTATCACTTCTTTTGACTCATGAAACCAGTTGAGGCCTTCTCTGCAGTCATTGTTATTCTTTCTGGAAACAAACAAAACAATCTTTCTCTCTCTCTCTGTTGTCAGGGCCTGGCATGGCCTAGTGGTTAGAGCACTCGACTAACAATCTGCGGGTCGCGAGTTTGAATCCCCGTCACCGATCATGCTCGTCTCATTCAGCCGTGGGGCTGTTATAATGTGACGGTTAATTCCACTATTTGTTGGTAAAAGAGTAGTCCAAGAATTGGCGGTGGGTGGTGTTGACTAGTTGTCTTCCCTCTAGTATATCCCTCCTAAATTAGAGACGGCTAGCGCAAATAGCCCTCGTGCAGCTTTGCGCGAAATTTAAAACACAAATAATTAAACTCTGCTGTCTATATAATGATTTACCGCAGTAATGGAAGCACACAGATATTAATGTTGTTCCGTGAAGTAGCTAAAACTTTAATGTCCACCCACTATGTTTAGCTATTTGTATACATATGTATAATAATTCCTTATAGCAAATACAAAACTGATTTGTAAGGACAGTTTGTTAACAAATGAAATGCCAATAGTATACCGCATATATTACGTTAATTTAAAGAAACGCATACTACTATGATTGTCAACTATTGCGTCATAGTAACACGCACACATTGTTTTTTTTAGTTGCAGTCGCTTGCCTTCAGGTAACGCTGACTCGACTTTTTTTCCTTTAAAACGATTATATATGATCTATCACTTTCTTGCTCGAGGGCATAAAATGTATTTTCGACTTACAGAATGTGGCTACTTTCAGAAGAGTTCAAGCATGACAGTTTGAAGTTTAAGCACAAAAGTAAGTTGAACTGACTCTTCTTTCACCGTAGTTTCAACTTTCAAGTATAGTTTCAAATCGTTTTAAAAAGAGAATTAATAATTTGAATAAGAGAAAAAGGAAAGAACTAGCATAATTCGAGTTCATAATGCTTGTACAGAAGTCAGGTAAGTCGTATTAAAACGATTTTAGACCCTCACCACGTCTGGTCATCTTGACCAGAACCCTGCATCATATGTTCCATTGCGAAAGGCTCCGTCGTAAGGCTGTCATTTCAAAACAGATAGATTGTTTAGCCAGATTATTCATGATGAAACTTTGTAGAATGGACAGCAACTGCCTGTTGTAGAGACACGAGTGTAGAGGATGGTGTGGGTATGATGTTGTCGGTCTTTATAGTACATCCCTGTTTGCTTTCCATAATCCATTTAGTGTACGAGGACGACGGATTCTCATCGCCCTTTTCAACAGTCCAATCACACCGAAATACATAAGCGTCCTGACTAGTATGTTTCCGTATGGATTAGCATGAATAACCGTTTCATCCTCCAGCTGCTTAAGATATGCGACTGTTGAACAGATGTCGGGAAAGCAACTTGTGTTGCTTTTCCATGCAGATGGAGATTCTTCTTGATATGTTGCATACTGTTGTCTGGGAGACATGGACGTCTGTTGTCATTGATCTATGCGTTCATTAATTCTCACCTATTACGAGACGTTGCGCTTTATTTACCAAGACTTGGGTATGACCTGTTGCAGTCCTCTTTCTGGATTTTCCTGGTTCCCCAAATTGATCCACATTCCTTGGTTTTCCAATGTTATTAAGTAAAAGGGATATTCCCGTCATGGAAATTCTAAATCCCTGATTTGAACACAGCTTTATAATCTGAATGTATCAATATTTTACGTCAGAAAAGACTGTTACATACCCTTCCCAAAAGCGGTCAATTATCGGCGGCATCACACTACCTAAGTAACACCAAAAAATATCTGTATGTAGTTTCAATACACGCCATTCCACTGCAACTGTATATTGGCTGTGGTTGTCACGTGACTTGCTGATTGGCTAATTAAAGTTGCTTTTATATACCATAATTTTCCAATTATAAACTGCACCGTATGTAAGCCGTACCTTCTACAAGTCAACATTATTACAAATAGAAAGTGTATAAACCGCGGCTGTAGCAAATGTGTTGTCGATTTACCGGTACGTTTACATGAAAACATCTCACATATATTCCACTTGCTTTTTCACAGCACTTATTTCGTTCTCAGAAAAACATTATAAAAGTAAAATAAGAATAAACTTTTTGTTTTTTATTTATTATTTTTCAACAGTTTTTTTAGCGACAATAGAAGGCAACAATACATGTGTATGGTTCATTTATTCAAGTATTCTGACTGATATAAAAAAATGTAGAAAGCAGTGTTCGAAAGTTTTCGAAACTTAACTTTCTTTCTATAACATGCTCCGCCTAAATTTCACACACGGAATATCAAAGTCAGAATCTTTGTAATCTGAGTAAAACAACTCTAGCAGTTCATTCGATAGCAGTTTGATAATCAACATCATTCTCTTCATCTGAGTCCTCGTCAGAGGAAACTTCATTGCAATGTTGGCGGCAAAATTTTCATGTAATTTAACTAAAAAGTTATTAGTAGCATAAAATATGTAGCGCTTATTCTGAAAAATAAATTCATGTATAAGCCACATGTTATGGTTTTGCAGACAGATTTCGTGTATAAATCGCGGTTTATAATTGGAAAATTACGGTAATGTATTCAACCCTCTGTAGGACTAAACTTCAGGGGCACAGATATTAAATCATTGCCCTTAATAATTCCTACTAAATGATCCAAAATAATACTGGAAAACAATGTTTATCAGGATAAGACACGCCCTTAACTACTCCATTTTTCTATATTAAACGAACGAAAATAATTACTCTCAAAAAGAGAATATTAACTATTTATCAGGATAAGACATGCCTTTAGTTACTCCATTCTTTATATTAAACAAACGAAAATAATTACTCTCAAAAAGAGTATATTAACTATTTATCAGTATAAAACATGCCCTTAGTTACTCCATTTTTTGTATTAAACAAACGAAAATAACTACTCTCAAAAACAGAATATTAAATGATTATCAGGATAAGACACGCTCTTAGTTACTCCATTTTTTATATTAAACAAACGAAAATAACTACTCTGAAAAACAGAATATTAACTATTTATCAGTATAAGACATGCCCTTAGTTACTCCATTTTTTGTATTAAACAAACGAAAATAACTACTCTCAAAAACAGAATATTAAATGTTTATCAGGATAAGACATGCCCTTAGTTACTCCATTTTTTATATTAAACAAACGAAAATAACTTTCAAAAACAGAATATTAAATGTTTAT